>NC_050459.1:31648037-31863037 GCF_903995425.1 Onychomys torridus | reverse complement strand
CTGGAAATTAGTTTGACAGTTCCTTACACAAAAACTGCACAAAATTGTACTTAAGACATTTATTCCAAAGTCATAAGAGGTGTTGCACATGAAAAAATACAGCAAATAATAAAGTTTATTGATATCAACCCCAATATGGAAACAACGTAAATTTATTTTTAACAGACTGCATCCTAAATTAATTGCTCAGCATTCATAACATGGACACTCTTTAGCAGTAAAGAATAAATTATTCATTGTGACATTGTAAGTATGCAAGATCTTGTATTCCTTATTAAATTTTAGGCACATTAATATTTAGCATTATGTGTTTCTTGTGGAAAAATAGTGCTGAAACTTCACAATGCATATCATTTTATTATTGCCTTTAAAATTATTGATTAATCATCATAATTTAATGATGAAAAGTATCAAAATATTTACTCATACATGAAATGTATATAGTTGTCTTTAAAAGTATAAACATAAATACCTATCAATGAATTATTTTAAAAAATAAGGAATATTTACAGGTACATATCCTAATGTAAAAAGACTTGCAATTTTAGAACAATGTTTACTTATTTATTTATTTATTTTAGTTGTCAGAGATTTATTAGGAGGGAAAGGGGGGAAGGGAGAGAAGAGAGCCAAGCCTGAAGAGAGAGAAAGATGGTAGGGTGAGGGGAGAGGAGAGCAGAGCAGAGCACGGATTTACTGGGCACTTCTTCAAATTTTTCATTTATTTTTGAGACTATAAATAGATTTCTCCCACTCTTTTTCTTTTTTTTGGATATGTAATTATTTTTTGTTTCTTTTTTTATTATTATATTTGTATTTTAATTTTACACATCAGCCACGGGTTCCCCTGTCCTCCCCCCTCCCGCACCCGCCCCTACCTTCCTCCCATCCCCTCCCCTCCATTCCCATCTCCTCCAGGACCAAGACTCCCCTGGGTATTCCTTTAAACCTAGTGGATTCAGTACAGGCAGGTCCATTCCCCTCCTCCCAGGCTGAGCAAAGTGTCCCTGTGTAAACCCAAGGTTCCAAACAGCCAGCTCATGCACTAAGGACAGGTCCAGGTACCACAGCCTGGATGCCTCCCAAACAGTTCAAGCTATTCAATTGTCTTTCACTTATCCAGAGGGCCTGATCCAGCTGGGGGCTCCACAGCCGCTGGTTCACAATTCATGTGCTTCCATTCGTTTGGCCATTTGTCCCTGTGCTTTTCCAATCATGGTCTCAACAATTTACAGTCGCTCCTCTTTCTTGACAATTGGACTCCTGGAGCTCCACCTGGGGCCTGGCTGAGGATCTCTGCATCCACTTCCATCAGTTATTGAATGAGAGTTCCAGCTTGACTGTTAGGGTGTTTGGCCATCTGATCACCAGACTAGGTCAGATCAGGCATTCTCTCAACCACTGCCAGCAGTCTACAGAGGATATATCATTGTGGATTTCTGGGGATTTCTCCAGCACTCTGCCTATTCCTGGTCTCATGTGGTCTTCATTTATCATGGTCTATTATTCTTTGTTCTCCCTTTCTGTTCTTGATCCAGCTGGGATCTCCTGCTCCCCTAAGCTTTCTTTCCCTAAAATCTTGTCCTTCATTACTCCCACTGTCGTCCAGGTTGTTCATGTAGATCTCATTCATTTCTCTGTCATTGTGTGATCCCAGTGTCTTTCCTAGGGTCCCGTTTTCTAGGTAGCCTCCCTGGAGTTGTGTAGCAGTCTAGCCATCTTTGTTTTAGATCTAGTATCCTACTATGAGTGAGTACATACCATGTTTGTCCTTCTGAGTCTGGGTTACCTCACTCAGGATGATTTTTTCTAAATCCATCCATTTGCCTGCAAACCTCATGATGTTATTGTTTTTCTCTGCTGAGTAGTACTCCATTGTGTATATGTACCATATTTTCTTTAGCTATTCTTCAGTTGAAGGGCATCTAGGTTGTTTCCAGGTTCTGACTATTACAAAGAATGCTGATATGAACATAGCTGAACAAATGCCCTTGTGGTATGATTGAGCATTCCTTGGGTATATGCCCAAGAGTGCTATAGCTGGGTCTTGGGGGAGATGGATTCCCAATTTTCTAAGGAAGCGCCAGATTGATTTCCAAAGTGACTGTACAAGCTTGCATTCCCACCAGCTGTGGAGGAGAGTTCCTCTTGCTCCACATCCTCTCCAGCATAAGCTTTCTTCTGTGTTTTTGATCTTAGCCATTCTGACAGGTATAAGGTGGTATCTCAGAGTCGTTTTGATTTGCATTTCCTGGATAATTAGGGATGTTGAGCAATTCCTTAAATGTCTTTCAGCCATTTGAACTTCCTCTGTGGAGAATTCTCTGTTTAGTTCTATATCCCATTTCTTAATTGTACTGTTGGGCATTTTGATGTCTAATTTCTTGAGTTCTTTATATATTCTGGATATCAGCCCTCTGTCAGATGTGGGGTTTGTGAAGACCTTTGCCCATTCTGTAGGCTGTGGCTTGGTCTTGTTGACCATGTCCTTTGCTCTACAGAAGCTTCTCATTTTCAAACATGTCCCATTGATTGTTTCTCTCAGTGTCTGTGCTACTGGTGTTATATTTAGAAAATGATCTCTGGTGCCAATGCGTTCAAGAGTACTTCCTAATTTCTCTTCTATCAGGTTCAGAGTACCTGGATTTATGTTGAGGTCTTTGATCCACTTGGACTTAAGTTTTGTGCATGGTGACAGATATGGATCTATTTGCAGCCTTCTACACATTGACATCCAGTTATGCCAGCACCATTTGTTGAAGATGCTTTCTTTTTTCCATTGTACATTTTTGGCTTCTTTGTCAAAAATTATATGTTCATAGGCGTGCAGGTTAATGTCACAGTCTTCAATTCGATTCCATTGGTCCACATGTTGGTTTTTATACTAGTACCAAGCTGATTTATTATGGCAGCTCTATAGTAGAGCTTGAGGTCGGGGATTGTGATGCCTCCAGAGGTTGTCTTATTGTACAGGAATCTTTTGGCTATCCTGGGTTTTTTGTTTATTCCATATGAAGTTGAGCATTATTCTTTCTAGATCTGTGAAGAATTGTATTGGTAATTTGATGGGGATTGTGTTCAATCTGTAGATTGCTTTTGGAAAGATTGCCATTTTTACTATATTAATCCTGCCTATCCATGAGCATGGGAGGTCTTTCCATTTTCTGACATCTTCTTCAATTTCTTTTTTCAGGGAATTAAAGTTTTTGTCATATAGGTCCTTCACATGCTTAGTTTGAATAAGCACAAGGTATTTTATATTATTTGTGGCTATTGTAAAGGGTGATGTATCTCTGATTTCTTTCTCAGCCTGTTTGTCTATTGTATATAGGAGGTCTACTGATTTGTTTGAGTTGATCTTGTATCCTGCTATGTTGCTGAAGTTTTTTATTAGCTGTATCAGGTCCTTGGTTGAATTTTTGGGGTCACTCATGTATACTATCATGTCATCTGCACATAGGGAAAGCTCAACTTCTTCCTTTCCAATTTGCATCCCCTTAATCTCCTTATGTTGTCTTATAGCTCTGGCCAGAACTTCAAGTACTATATTGAATAAGTACGGTGAGAGGGGACAGCCTTGCCTTGTTCCTGATTTTAGTGGTATTGCTTTGAGTTTCTCTCCATTTAATTTGATGTTGGCTGTTGGCTTGCTATAGATTGCCTTTATTATGTTTAGGTATGTTCCCTGTATTCCTGATCGCTCCAAGACCCTTATCATGAAGGGGTGTTGGATTTTGTCAAATGCCTTTTCTACATCTAGTGAGATGATCATGTGGTTTTTTTCTTTGAGTTTGTTTATATGGTGTAGTACATTGACAGACTTTTGTATGTTGAACCACCCTTGCATCCCTGGGATGAAGCCTACTTGATCATGGTGGATAATTGTTTTGATGTGTTCTTGGAGTCTGTTTGCCAGAATTTTATTGAGTATTTTTGCATCAATGTTCATGAGGGAGATTGGTCTGTAGTTCTCTTTCTTTGTTGCATCATTGTTTGGTTTAGGAATCAGGGTAATTGTAGCCTCATAGAAGGAGTTTGGTAATATTCCTTCTGCTTCTATTGTGTGGAACAATTTAAAGAGTATTGGTATTAAGTCTTTGAGGATCTGGTACAATTCTGCAGTGAAACCATCTGGTCCTGGGCTTTTTTTTGTTGTTGTTGGGAGACTTTTAATGACTGATTGTATTTCCTTAGGGGTTATTGGACTATTTAAATGGTTTATCTGGTCTTGATTTAACTTAGGTATGTGGTACCTAGCCAAAAAATTATCCATTTCTTTTAGATTTTTCAGTTTTTTGGAGTAGAGATTTTTGAAGTATGACCTGATGATTCTCTGGATTTCCTCATTGTCTGTTGTCATGTCCCCCTTTTCATTTCTGATTTTGTTAATTTGGATGCTCTCTCTTTCTTTTGGTTAGTTTGTATAAGGGCTTGTCTATCTTGTTGATCTTCTCAAAGAACCAACTCTTTGTCTCATTAATCCTTTGTATTGTTCTCTTTATTTCTATTTTATTGATTTCTGCTCTCAATTTGATAATTTCTGGCATCTGTTCTTCCTGGAAGACTTTGCTTCTTCCTGTTCAAAGGCTTTCAGGTGTGCTGTTAAGTCACTAGCATGAGATTTCTACAGCTTCTTTATTTGGGAATTTAGTGCTATGAATTTCCCTCTTAGCACTGCTTTCATAGTATCCCATAAGTTTGGGTATGTGGTATATTCATTTTTATTGATCTCTAGAAAGTCTTTAATTTCTTCCTTAACCCATTGGTGATTCAGTTGAGCATTATTCAGTTTCCATGAGAGTGTGGGATTTCTGTAGTTTTATTTTGTTGTTGTTGAAATCTAACTTTGAACAATGGTGGTCTGATAGAACACAGGAGGTTATTCCAATTGTTTTGTATCTGCTGAGATTTGCTTTGTGGCCAAGTATGTGGTCGATTTTAGAGAAGGTTCCATGGGGTGCTGAGAAGAAGCTATGTCCTGTTTTGTTTGGATGGAATGTTCTGTAGATATCGATTAAGTCCATTTGAGCCACAATATCAGTTAAGTCCATTATGTCTATGTTAAGTTTCAATTTGGCTGATCTGTCCAGAGGTGAAAGTGGGTTGTTGAAGTCTCCCACTATTAATGTGTGGGGTTTTATATGTGATTTAAGCTTTAGTAATGTTTCTTTTACATATATGGGTGCCCTTGTGTTTGGGGCATAAACGTTCAGAATTGAGACTTCATCTTGGTGGATCTTTCCTGTGATGAGTATTTAATGTCCTTCATCATCTCTTTTGATTGATTTTAGTTTGAAGTCTATTTTGGTGGATATTAGGATGGCTACACCAGCTTGCTTCTTAAGACCATTTGATTGGAAAGTCTTTTCCCAGCCTTTTATTCTTAGGAGGTTTCTGTCTTTGAATTTGAGGTGTGTTTCTTGTATTCAGCAGAAAGATGGGTCTGGTTTTTGTATCCATTCTGTTAGTCTGTGTCTTTTTATAGGTGAATTTATTCCATTGATATTAAGGGATATTAATGACCAGTGATTGTTCATTCCTGTTATTATTTTTATTTTTTGGTGGTAGTGTGTGTGTACTTCTCTTCTTTGGGGTTTACTGCTGTGGTGTTATCTATTGCTTGTGTTTTTATGGGTGTATCTGCTTTCGTTAGGTTGGAATTTTCCTTCTAGTGCTTCCTTTACGGCTGGGTTTGTGGATAAATATTGTTTAAATCTGGTTTTGTCTTGGAAGGTCTTGTTCACTCCATCTATGATGATTGAAAGTTTTGCTGGGTATATTAGTCTAGGCTGGCATCCATGGTCTCTTAGTGTCTGCATTATATCTGTCCAGGTCCTTCTGGCTTTCAAAGTCTCCATTGAGAAATCGGGTGTTATTCTGATGGGTTTGCCTTTATAAGTCACTTGACCTTTTTCCTTTGCAGCCCTTAATATTATTTCTTTATTCTGTACGTTTAGTTGTTTTTTGGGGGAGGTCTAGTCTGTTTGGTGTTCTATAGGCTTCTTGTATCTTCATAGGCATTTCCTTCTTTAAGTTGGGAAAGTTTTCTTCTATGATCTTGTTAAATATATTTTCTGTGCCTTTGAGTTGGTATTCTTCTCCTTCCTCTATCCCTATTATTCATAGTTTTGGTCCTTTCATGGTGTCCCAAATTTCTTGGACATTTTGGGTCATGACTTTATTGGTTTTAGTGTTTTCTTTGACTGATGAATCTACTTCTTCTAAGGTATATTCAACACCAGAGATCCTCTCTTCCATCTCTTGCATTCTGTTGGTTATACTTGCATCTGAAGTTCCTGTTTGTTTACTCAGATTTTCTATTTCCAGCATTCCTTCTGCTAGTGTCTTCTTCATTTTTTCTATTTCCCTCTTCAGGTCTTGGACTGTTTCCCTTGCTTTTTCATGATTTTCTTTCAGGGACTTATTGTTTTCTTCTGCTTTAATTGTCCTTTCCTCTAGTTTTTATAGCGTTCTTCCCATTTTATGTTTGTCTGTTCCTCCACTTTATTTTTGATTTCTTCTATATAAGGTTCTAGCCTCTTCATGATGTTACTTATAAGGTTTTTGTTGTTGTTTTTGCTTTTGTTGTTGTTGTTGTTGTTGTTGTTCTTCTTCTTCTTCTTCTTCTTCTTCTTCTTCTTCTTCTTCTTCTTCTTCTTCTTCTTCTTCTTCCATTCTGTGATGTTGAAGTCTAGCTGTTAGAGAAGTGCTAGGTTCTGGTGATTCTGTATTGCTCTTTATTTTGTTGTATGTACTTCTGCCTTGAAGTCTGCCCATCTCCTTGTGGGTTCATTCTTGGTCTTATCGGTGTACTTGGTCCAGACAGAGCTGACAGATTTAGCGAGCCTCTCTCTGGTCCAGATGGAATCTCTGGGCTGGATGGGTGTTCTGGTCCACATGAGAGTACTGGCCAGATAGGAGCTGGGGGCCTGGACTCTGAGTCTCAGGAAGTCCCTGGGGTCTTCTTATCTTGTCCAGATGGGAGCTCCTCTTGTCCAGATGGGAGTTCAGGACAGGATGGAAGCTCCGGAACAGATGGGAGTTCTGGGGCGTATGGGAGCTGGGGGCTCTCTGGTCCAGATGGGAGTTCCGGGGCAGTATGGGAGCTGGGGACTGGTCTCTGAGTCTCAGGAAGTGGCTGGGGTCTTTGGCAAATGGGTGTGGGGGCAGGGTGTGGAGACTGCAGGGTCTGCCTACAGTCTTGGAAAAGGGGAGCCTTCCTGTAAGGCATGAGGAATAGCCGGAACCTGGGGCCAAGTTGGGCAGGTCCTCCCGGGATGGCTGGTGCCCAGGGGTGGGACCCAGAGGTGGTTGCCTCTCTGACTACAACCCCAGGAACTCACCTGTGGTCCAGATGGGAGTTCTGGGGTGGATCCTATTCTTTTTCTCACTACAAAACCTCCAACGCCCTTCTCATTTCTATCTTTTAAATTGGTGGTTTCTTTTTCATTAATTGTTATCTCTTGTGCATATATACTTACATACATATTCAAAAGTATAATATGCTTATTTGTATAATTATATATATATATATATATAGATATAGATATAGATATAGATATATATAGATATATCTGTACTAGTGTTTGTCCTTAATTAAGAAGTATGTTAACTTCTAATAATATAAACAGATCAAAAATCTGTGAACATATAAAGCACTATTTTTAGTTTTTCTTAACTTTGACTATACCTTACACGTTATTTTCCAATTCAGTGATATCCTTATCTTCATGTTGTTGTCTGTATATGTATTTTTGTTTGTTTGTTTCAGTAGTACTGTGTTTTAAAACAAGATTGTCTCTCATGTGAGGAAGCACTCTACCAGTGAACTTCAGCCCAAGACATATATTTGACATTCTATTTTCAATTATAAAGATACTTATTCTTGTACCTATGCTATATCCCTTACAATGGAGTTTGGCCATGTGTTACATGATTATCAGCAATGCTGAGGCAAAGATACATGAACAGGTTAATACATCCACACCAAAATTTTTTGAGTTAATTACTGTAATGAATATGTATTCTACCAAAATCAGCAAATACAATACTTCAATTGTCCATCTTACACATGAAGGAGAACATGAAAATGATTGTAGATATGATAGAACTACATGGCCTTTGGACGGTCTCATTGACTGGCTCCTTAGTGATAGTACTCAATAGCTGCGTGTTGTAGGTAAAATTTACAAATCTTTCTTCCGTTTTTAACCCATTTGTAATGAAAGCACTAATCTGAAAATGTTCATATAGAATATATAATATAATTATGGCTTTTTGATCTAATATTTGGTACCGTTAGAGATATGTACTCAAAATCAATGATAATTCTGTCACTGAGGACAGGAAAATGGGGCTACACACATGAACCATGTGTGTGGGCATCTCACGGTTTAGTACTGATAGAAGTTGATGGATAAATTAAAGATTGAATAATCAGTCAGTTTCAATTGGTGGCTTATTTTATTTAAGGTTTGTTTTTTGCCTGTGATTTTGTGTCATTGTCAGACAACTATTTCTCTGTCTACTATTAATAAATTCCTTTTTATCTTTTCTTTTATTTAAATGTGAAGGTCTTATATATTAGTATAATTGATTGATAATTTTGAATATGGTACAAAATAAAGGACCAATCTCTGGTTTTATGCAGATAATTCAGCTTTTTCAACATTATATATGAGTGTGCATGTGTGTGTGTCTACAGGTGCATGTGCAAATATGTGTGTGTGTTGATTTTCATGTGTGAATGCAGATGAGCATACTTGCATATGCATGTGGAGGCCAGAAAAACCAACGTTTGTCATTTCCTCTAATTCTCTTCATCTTCGCTTTTGAAACTGGCTCCTTCACAGAATCCAGTATTTACTGATTCGATAGGTGCTAGCCCATGAATTTTAGGGATTGGTGTGTCTCTGTTCCCCTAGAGCTGATACATATGCATAACCTTGCTCTGGGCTTTCATGTGTGTGCTGTGGACTGAAACTCATTTCTCCTTCCCCATGTTCCTTTCAGCACTCCCATGTTCCCACAGCTTTCTCACCCTTGCGTTCTCTTAAATTCATGGCCTGGAGCTTTTTGTTACTTCATTATTAGAAGTACATAGAAACAACATATTCAGTCCATATAATGTCACTTGTTCCTCCAAGGTACACATTTGCAGTAACTCCATCCTGGAGAAGACCCTATCTCCCACTTTCAACATTTCTAAGATAACTTTGTCTAGGATTTGGGCCCTGTAGAATTTCTTCCTTCTAACCAAGTTAGGGTGCTCATTCATGTCATCTTTGTTCAGGTCTTATTCAGGCAGTTTATAGGTATAACTTCTCTTGTATGTCTAGGAGACATAGTCTTGTAGCACTCACACTGTTTTTCTGGCTCTTACAACTTTCTCACACATCTCTGTTACATTTTTGGAACCTTAGGTGTACAAGTTGTGTTGTAGAGGATCAGATGGGGTTGGAAACTTCCAGAGGTTGAAGGTAAGTCTATGTTGCCGAAGACACCATGCATTTTGGACACAGAACTTAGAGGAGCCAGACTAGATTTAACCTTAAAACCTCCTCCATGAGGACTAGATTTCATGGTATCAGGAGGCGTTAGGCAAGCTTATGAGGGGTGAAAGCAACCAATAGTTCTATCAAGCTGGGATGCCTATGAACAATAACAAAACACAGCATAGCATGAGAACCCTGTGGATGCAATAGTGGCATTCATCTTGATGGTAACCAATCACTGTCTAAGTGGACTTAGGTCTGTTGAGCATGAGGGAAATCATGCCAAGCTTACTATTGCCTTTGGTTATCTGGTAAACATACCTTACTTTATTATTTAAGAAATTTCAGTTAGCCCTTCAATTTATAGACTCCTTATGTTGTAACATTTTCTCCAGTATACAACATTTACATAAGTTTATGCTTATTTCTTCAATCTGTTCTTTTACTATGTGTTCTAGAAACCTTAGTACATTATTCTTAATTTTTAAATAAGTCACTCTGTTGAAACCAGGTGCTTATAAAGGAAATGGGGTTATTTATCATCTAGTTACTAAGACCCTTTTCTGATATTTCATTTGTCTCAAAATTAAAAATAAAAATTAGATCTAATAGGCTCAGATAAGATTACTTTTGTATTTAGAATTTGGACTTTCTGCTGCTTTCCTTCAATTAGATAGAATCAGTATGCAAGACACTGGCAGCTCCAAGACCTTGAAGCTCCCAAGAGAGCCTTTAATTAACAGGACTTGTTAATGACAACCAAAATATTTATTTATCATTTTTCCTAAAGCTTTACAGTATTCAGTAATTACTAAAGACCATCAGTTTTTCCAGGTTTATCATTCTCAAGTCTCTCTGTTAAAATGGCATATATGATATTCAATTTTATGAAGAAACTAATTAAATGTCAGATTCAGTAACTTTACTGAGATGTTAGAATGACATTTCTAAAGTCAAAAATTATCATGAAAGCCAAAGACATCATCCAGTATTTGTTGATGAATAAGTCTCTGCTCTCTCTGAGCAACAGACTTTATCTTCATAAGGAAGAAAAGTCAGCCTAGTTACTAGGTTGGTGTGGCCTAAAATTAAATTTTGAATTCATTTGAAGTCAAGAGAATGGAGAATATATGCTGAATTTAAAGTACAAATAAAATTGTGTCTCTGTTTTACTGCTGATTGATGATATAAATTATCTTGTGTTCCTGACATGGTTATAGCAAAACATCTGCTTCTGGCTTATAAACCAACAAAGTGTATACACATTGTGGGGATGAATAAAATGTGCAATAAAAATGGAAGAAATTGACATTACAAGTTAGATGTCATAATAACATATTTGAATTCAAGGACAGAGTTAGGACAAATGTATTACCAGTAGCAATAGAAATGCTAGCTTTCTAAGTTGAAATTGAAATGCATCAATAATTTTTAAAACACTTAGTACATATACATATTCATTATCAATGTTGTACTACCAAAAATTGCAGAAAAAAATGGAACAGCGAGATGACCCAGCAGGTAGAATGTACTTGCCATCAAGTCTTATGACCAGACTCCAATCCTTAAACTCACATAGTAGAAGGAGAGAACCAAGCCCTGAAAATTGTCCTCTGACCTCTACAAATATTCTGTGACCCATGCTCCCTGTCCCAAATAAATATTAAAAACAATGCTGAGAAATATATACAGGTTTATATTATTTCCATACATCGTAAATGTGTTTACAATACATTTGCTATTTGGAAATAACTTAGTATAAATAATATGTTGATTCAGTGACAAAATATTTTATTACCAGTCTTAAGAAATTATCATTGGTGAATAAGGGTGAAGGCTTTAAGTGGGCACCAGCTCAATGCTATATTCAACAAATTGTGTGGGTGTTGTCTGAGGTATATTTTTTTTCTGTCTAGCTGACTCCAGTTATTTCTCCTTCATATGTTACATCAGTATTCAACAAAGATTTGGACGTTAGTATATTGAGCCATACTGTTGGTTTAGGCCAGTAATCCTAGATTCTGTAGAGGCTGCTGCAGGAAGATCACAAGTTCAGTGCTTGACTGGTGCACAGCTTGAAATCAACACCAGCCTGGGCAATTTAGTGAGACATCTTCTCAAAATTAAAAAGAGACAAAATTCTACAGAAAGACATAGAAAGCAAGAGGATGAAAATTATACCCGAAATTGTGAATTAAAAATAAATTTTCTTGGTGAATATCTTCAGTCAGAATATGACTAATGCCAACTGTGATGGGAAAGACGTGCTCTATTTCAGAATTGTAGAATTGTTTGTCGCCTATGCTTTCCTTGGGGAGACACTAACAAATTCCAATTCCTCCACACAGCTTACCAACTAATGACAGATTATCAGAAAAAGTCTGTCCTCTTCAGTTTGCCTTGCACATTCTATGCACTCTGTCTCCTCACAAGATAATAGTGTTTGTTATAGCTTAGACAGAATTACATACAGGTAGAAAAGAGATATAAGAAGTGGCTGACACTTCAGGTGAAAGTTTTATGTCCTTCTACATCTACTCCTTCTATGAGAAAGCATGAACTGGCTTGATATTGAAGAGCTCTTTCAAGTGTTCACAACTGCTCTGATGGCAATGCTAATGGTTGCTATGTTATCAAGGAGATCCCAGCTGATCAAGAACAGAAAGGGAGTACAAGGAATAGCAGACCATGATAAATGAAGACCACATGAGAATAGGAAGAAGCAAAGTGCTAGAGAGGTCTCCAGAAATCCACAATGATACCTCCACTGTAGACTACTGGCAATGGTTGAGAGAAAGCCTGATCTGACCTAGTCTGGTGATCAGATGGCCAAACAACCTAACTGTCATGCTAGAACTCTCATCCAATAACTGATGGAAGTGGATGCAGAGGTCCTCAGCCAGGCCCCAGGTGGAGCTCCAGGTAGGTGTCCAATTGTTGAGAAAGAGGAGGGACTGTAAGAGTATGAATTGTTGAGACCAAGATTGGAAAAGCACAGGGACAAATAGCCAAACTAATGGAAACACATGAATTATGAACCAAAAGCTGTGGAGCCCCCAACTGGATCAGGCCCTCTGGTTAATTGAGACAATTGAATAGCTTGAACTGTTTGGGAGGCACCCAGACAGTGGGACCTGGACCTGTCCTTAGTGCATGAGCTGGCTGTTTGGAACCTTGGGCTTACACAGGGACACTTTGCTCAGCCTGGAAGGGGGGAACTGGACCTACCTGTACCGAATCTACCAGGTTGAGTTGAATCTCCATGGGAGACTTGGCCCTGGAGGAGATGGGAATGGAGGAGAGGGCCTGGGAGGAAGGTGGGAGCAGGGGCAGGAAGGGGGAGTACAGGGGAACCCATGACTGATATGTAAAATTAAAACACAAATATAATAAAAAAAAAGGAGAGTGTTCTACAAGCTATTGATGCCTGTGGCAAATCAGCATGGATCCAAGTGCTGAAAAAATGGAAATGGTACTGTACTTTCAAAAGATTTCTGAGGTTCCTCCTAGCTCTGGGGATGGAAAGAGACTTGACACTTGCTTTTCTTGGAAATTGATCCAGGTTTACTTCCTAGAAACCAGAATACAGCTCCCAACTATCCATGACTCCAGTTCCAGAGCATTCAAATGCCTTTTTGGTCTCTATTGGCACCGGATTTATGTGCAGTATGCATATGTATATGCAAAGAACACACACCACAAACAAATAAATATAAAAATAAATAAATTTTCAATTCAGAATTCCAGGTAGTAGGTAAAAAATCATAAAGCAAATTTAAGTCACTGAAGTGAATACAAAATTGAGAGAAGATGGCCAAGAGTAGACTCACAAGGAGATATGTCTTTTGATGATGGTCATAAAGTAAGAATGATAATACTTAATGCTAGTGGATTTTATTTCTAACTGCAAGTACATGTTAAATACTTGCCTAATACTAGTATTTTTAGATATATAAATTTCTGCCTTTAGAAATTTTCTTTTATTTTTGAGATTATAATGTAATTGCATCATCCTTTTTCTTTCCTCCTTGTTGCATCAAGGCTGAGCAGGGTGTCCCACTATTAACATTACATTTTAGAGAAAGAAACTGAGTCAGAAGTATCATGCCAACAGAAATAGGATTAATTTGTTTTAGAACAGTATCTTAAATGCCGGACCTGACCTACATTCTTCAAAACTTTTTTTCATGTTACATTTGGAAGGTTAAGAAAAGTAATCATGATCTGAGTTGTCCAGAAATGTTAGACAAAATTCAACGGAGCCATTTGCCACCAAAGTCAAGTATTTCAAAATGTGGTACAGGCTAAATATCAATTATATGTAGAGGTCAATTATGTTAGAAGTAAGTCATCTATTAGATGAAACTGATATTGTTAACAGCACATTTGGTTTGGAGGAACAGAGCTGACACTGAGATGTGAAGAGGAGAATATATGTTCAACTATGAAAGTTGTAATTTTGTAGAAGTGACCTTCATGGGCAATGGGGAATTCATGAGTCTGGAACCTTGATCCACTCTTATTGGGAACATGAGCCCAGTTGGCTTGTCTCCACAGGCAGATGGCATTCAAGCCTAGTACCCACTATTACTCAGTAGCGCAGGAAGCACTCAAGAATTGGTACACTCAATCTATTTTCATCTGGGACAGAAGAAAAACCGTCTCTTTCTGTACATTGCTGTTACAACATCTTCAGTCAAGTTTCCCCTCTCCTCACCCTTACAAACTTTGTTTGAAAGTGTATCATTTTTTGCCTTGATGGAGCTACACTTATACATTACGTTCCTAACCCAAAGGAAGTTGTAATGAGTTTGAAGGGTATCCTTCAATTATACTTTAAACACACGCACAAAGCATGTAGTTTTATACATTCATGTTTATATTTAAGTTATTTATTTTTTTCAACACATAACATTGTTAAAGTTGATTTTTTTTTTTAGTATTAACACAAAAAAGTTGGGTTACATAAACACTAGCCATGGCTTAACATTCCATTTTGAAAATGTGACATCTCATTTCATCATGTGTTTACACAGGTATGTACCAAAATGGCTAGTACTAGAAAGAAATTATATAAGAATGTTCTAATCCCCCAATTCTTTCTTTTGGGGGGGTTGTTTTGTTTGAGAGAGGGTTTCTCTGTGCAGTTTTGGTGCCTGTCCTGGATCTCGCTCTGTAGACCAGGCTGACCTCGAATTCATAGAGATCCACCTGGTTCTGTCTCCCAAGTGCTGGAATTAAAGGTGTGTGCCACCACCGTGCAGCCTGTACTTTAATTTTTAAGCTTTGATTATAAATGTAGCATGACTCCTTTTCAAATAAAGATTTATAATAAAGTAGACATATTATTGGCTCAAAATTACTTGTTTTTTAGATGACCTCAGCATTTAGGAGCACTTGATGTTTTTCCAGAGGAATGAAGCTGGTTAAAAGCACCCAATTGAGGTTGTTCACAACCTCTTGCAACAATGTGAGACCTGAAGTCATCATTTGGCTCCCTCAGTCACCTGTACACTCATGACTTACATACACAGATACACATACATTTTAAAAAGACAAAACAAATATCTGTGAATGAATGAGCTCAACCAAACCTCAAAGGATAGTCACAATGACTTTAAATTCTCCTTTTTCTCTGTAATAGACTCAAAATTGCAGGCCATTTTGCAGTCAATTTTTGGAATGACTATTCCATACTGTCCTATAAATGAAGTTTCCCATATCAAAATTACTTTTAATTTAAGGCAATTTTTTTTTAACAAATTCTATTTTTAATCATTTATAAATGTAGCTCCATAGATTATAATGTTAAATAAATATCTAATACTGTAATTACTAGGCTACATTGGCTAAGAACAAGAATATATTGTAAGTAAATTTCAGTAGCAAGGAATAATAAAAAAATTGTTATTTCAGAAAGCAAAACAATAAAAAAATTGAATATAATTATCTTTTTTGGTGCTTGCTTAATGTAATCCAATAGATTTGTGTTTAAAATCAAAGTGGAGAAATAATGAACATGTTGACAATTAAGATTGTTGTATATGATGACCAGGGTAATAACCATCTATAATACTAGCACTTGAGAGACAGGTGCAAGGAGATTCTGTTTGAGGCCACTTTGAGCTACATAGGGAGAGTAGGTCTCAAAACAAGCAAACAAAATACAAATGTAACAAAAGAAAATATTCTTGAATTGAAACTCATTTGAAAGGACTTACAAAAGTGTAGCTTTTGTCTTAGAAAAAAAACTTCACATTTTTCCTTCCTCTAATGCTCATAAACTATGATAGAGATCTTCAAAGTTATCCAGCAGAAGGTTAATATTAATTCAACTTCAATGATTGGGTATGGTACAGAAATATATAGCTCTGCTAATTTAAAATGTTTTAGTAGTAAAAATTATAAAAAACGGTTTCAATAGTATTCAGGACAATATGACAAAATAATATAAAAATCTATCTTTGAAATCTAGGAAGAGGATGGAAGAAGATCTTAGAAAAGCATTAAGTACACCGTTAAAAGCATGAGAGAAGGAAGAACATTCTGAAGAGAGAGACGTAAAAAGTGAAAACCAGAGTGAAGTTCTTGACCCTTTAACCCCCATCAGATGACTGGAGAGAGGCTGTGAAATAGCAGGTTGGAACAGACATCCTTGCTTATAGTGAGAATCTCAGGAAGGCTATCGGTCAATGTGCAAAGAGAAACTAAGAAACCTAGCAAGACAAGAGAATCCAGGACAAGAAATAGTGCTGCATATCTCATCAGACTGTGATGGAAAGCCTTGGGTCAGCTCACAGCTTGGACTTGGGAATAGAAATTTCCATATGGATGTACTCTCCTATAATTCCCACATATATCTATCTTTCTATGTCTGGAGAAATTTACCAGAGACTGGGTATGAACTATTACTGGATTAATTCCTGTATGTGTAATGGATGGTGCGTGTGTACAACTTACTATAAATGATCTCTCAATTACTTGTTAGAATAATGCAATGTGAATGATATGTAAAGAATTGTTATATTGCAATGTTCATGAACCAAGGCAAATGTCTATATATGCCCAAAAGAGAAGAAAACATTTTACCTATTATTTAGCCCAACTTGTTTGTATGCACAGATGTTGATTTAACCTAGAGATAAAAAGGCTGGCTGTACATGACATACACAGCACCAGAGAACCAGACAAACGCCAGGTAGCTCCCCACCAACAGATGTAATTTCAACTACTGAGCTTTCATGGATAGGAAAATTTTCACATCTGGATTTTTGTTTATGGGTCTTAATTCTATTGGCCTTCAATAGACATCAGGTTCAAGGATGTCAGTTATCACTCGGCTGGAAATCCAGCGCTTCCCTTCATCTCTTTTCTCTTCCAAATCCATTTGTTCTCTTTTCTGGTTCTTTTACAAGTTTTTTACAATTTGTTTTTTCTTTTCTTTCTTTCTTTCTTTCTTTCATTTTTTTTTCTTTTTTTTTTTTTTTTTTTTGGTTTTCCGAGACAGGCTGGCCTCGAACTCACAGAGATTCACCTGCCTCTGCCTCCCGAGTGCTGGGATTAAAGTGTGTGCCACCACTGCCTGGCTTCTTGTTCTTTTAAACACAGAGTCCATTTAGCACTTGGATGTATGGGTTTAGGGGCATCTTCTGGAACGTGAGTAGCCTCTCAGATACTTTCTCTCTTTCCAGAACAGCCATCAATGGCTAATAGCTCCTCAGCTAGAGGTGGGACTTATGAGCCCTTCCCTTATCCTTACTATTATTTTGGATGGTTTGGTCTTGTGCAATCTTCTGCGTGCCGTCATAAACACCATGACTTAATGTGCCCATAATATACAGCAAATACTTTTAATCTTCAGACACCCCCTACTTCTGGTTGTTGCAGTTTTTCTGTTCTCTCTTCCATGAGGACCCTTGAACATGTGGAAAGGCATGTAATATGAAAGCCCTGTTTAGAATGGTTCACTCTATAGTCTTTTGCTGTGTGATGACCACTTATGGGTATCTGTGTTAACCTACTGCAGGAAAACTCTTCTCTGATGAGTGAGAGATATACTAATCTTTTGGTAAAATGATAAGAATTTAAGGGGTAGTATAATACCTTATTAATTTAGCAGAATAATAATATTCAGTGCTTCTCAAGGCCTATGGCATAGAAAGCCATCAGTTTTGGGGTAGACACAGTATTAGATCTGAGTTCTAGCTTGTGGAGCAGGCTTTAAAAACAATCAGAAAATAGTTGCTTACACCCATTTTAGACCCACAGTTATTGAATCATTAAGCTTATCCTGCCAGGCTACTTCTGCTACTCTCAGAGTTCCAGCTGAATGTGATTGCTGTTTACTTTTCTCCCTCAGTAGCCTGTACAGAACCTTGTAACAAGAAGCTAAACAATAGTGAAGCTTTCAGGCTAGTGCCAGCTTGATGTCTCCACAGTCTGTGTCTTAAGGAGGTGGGTCTTTAGCACTAAGGTTGTACCAAAATGTTCTGGGGAATAACCCAGAGCAATGGCAGTAGAATACAATGCTTGGAGCTTTATGGGACCCTATTGCACAATAATTCCCAAGTAAGTATCATATGCTGACACTGAGCTTTTTCTTGCTAATCTCTGGTGTCTAATATGGGCATTATTGACTTTTAATATAGTAAATCAAACTTCTTTGATGGATGCATATTCAGATACTTGAAGGAGCTTCTGCAGTAGTAGGTTTTAATACTCCATTTTCAAAATCTTTGGGGTTAGTTATCTCTACCCACAACCCCTCCTCTCCCTGCCGTCTCTTCCTCTCCTAATCTATTACTTCATGTTCCATTAATACAGTTTACCTCTTCATCCCACCTTTGACCTATCCCTTTGTCTTGAAATCACTGTATTTACTCAGAAAGTCAAGTGTGTCTGGGAGAACAGATAATGAGAAGAACTTTCTTCTCAAATTTTAGTCAATCACACAAAGTCCAAAGTCAAATGATCCATTCCAAATGTTACAAAGTAGCCTCCGTTTGTCTGGTGATTTGTCCTTTGTTATGTAAGTATCACTGCTATCTTCCTGCATTTCTAACAACAAACAGTGAATTGATGTAGCATGAACCTTAAGGAGTGTTATTAATAAGATCAAACTCAGAGCCAGGTATTGGGGTGAATGCTGGAAGATCAGAGAAGCAGAACAAGCCACAGCTTCCTCACCTTGCCAATTCCTCAGCTGGTCTTGTTTCCTCAGACTGGAAGCTTCTGAGTCCTCATCCACTCAGCTGAATCTCAGCTGAACTGTGCTGCTCCAAAACCTCAATGCTTAACCAGCCAAAATGCTTCTAGTTTCTGGTCTTCATGCCTTATATATCTTTCTGTTTTCTGCCATCACTCCCTGGGATTAAAGACTCTATTTCTGGGGCTAAAGGCATGTGTCACCATGCCTGGCTGTTTCTAATGTGGCCTTGAACTCAGAGATCCAGAGGTATTTCTGTCTCTGGAATGCTAGGATTAAAGGCATGTGCTACCATTGCCTATCTCACGTTTAATATTGTGGCTGTCTTGTTCTCTGACCCCACATAAGTTTATTAGCCTGCACAATATTTTGGGGAACACAATACCACCACAGTGAATCAGTGTGAAAGGCCACCAAGTGCATATACTTTCAACAATATCTTCATATTGTTATGAGCATCTTGTGTGCCTATTCTATCTTCTGGCAGTTATAGCCCCTGTCCCTCTAAGTAACTCTAAATGGTCTACTAAAACTTCAGCATCTGCAACAAATTTCCTCCTGTACATTGGATAGAGTTGATTTTCAAGTATTTATGTTGCTTCTGCATTTTCACTGTTGACAGATCAATAGCCCAGAGTTATGAAGAGATTGGCAGAAGAAACCTCACTTGTATGGATGAAACCACATCAATTCTCTACCCAAGGATCCCTAGCAAAGATCCAGTGCCTGATTTGAACTTGGGTGTAAATTTGATTTTATGAAACATTAGGCTTACATTTTTAAAATACAGGCTAGTAAACAGAGATTTCTTGGGTTGCATTATTATATTTGGATCTTTTACCATTATAGTATTTATTTATAATTTTCCAAATTCTTATTTTTTAGTTAAGATTTATACAAACGTTAACCAAAATAATCCCTGACTACTATCCTTATCTGCTTTTCCTAATACTAGGACAGCATGATATATTTGCTGTGGTTCTAATGAGATTTATTTAGAATTGATATAGTTTATAAAAGCTTCTCTGGAGTTTGGGACTGATCATAGTTTTGAGATTTTTTAATTTTTTTTAATTTATTATATTTGTGTTTTAATTTTACACATCAGCCATGGGTTCCCCTGTCCTCCCCCTCCTGCACCCACCTCCACCTTCCCCCCATCCCCTCCCCTCCATTCCCATCTTCTCCAGGGACAAGACTCCCCTGGGGATTCATTTAAACCTGGTGAATTTGGTACAGGCAGGTCCTGGATCAAGAACAGAAAGGGAGAACAAGGAATAACAGACCATGATAAATGATGACATGAGAACAGGAATAGGCAGAGTGCTGGAGAGGTCCCCAGAAATCTACAATGATATATCCTTTGAAGACTGCTGGCAATGGTCGAGAGAATTTTTTTTTCCTTCCTTTTTTTTAAGACTTAAAAAAAAAAAAAAAAAAAGACTTACACCTTAAAAAAAATTTAAAAAAAAAAGCACTGGAACTCCTCTTGGTTATCCTGTTGTTGCCCTGGTGTTGTGGAGATCCTGCAGCTTTGGGTCTGCAGGACTGGTCCCTTCACATGCTCCAGCGGATCACAGATAGGGTGGATGTTGGGCTAGGCCAACACATAACCCTGGTTCTGGGTCTATGTAGCTGCTGGTTTGGTCAGCCTGCCAGTTCTCCCCTGTGTTCACCACCAGGGGGAGCTCTCCACCATTGCTCTGGCTAATACACCCTTCACAGTGAAGAGCAAGGGTCAGGTCTCCAGCTTTCAAGTTCTCAGGGCTGATTCTTCTACACCGATACCTTCAGGGCCAGCTCTACTATGTTGCCCAGGCATAGTGTAGGGGCCACTCTTCCAACTGCTGTAGCTAATGAGGGGCAGGGCCAGCTCTCCTGCTCTTATGGCCTCAGGGCCAGCTTTCCCACCTGCCTCAGAAATTGATGGAGTGGCTTTACTCCCCTGCCTATGCCAGCAAATGACAGATGAGGGGTGGGGCTAAGTCTCCCATGCTCGTGTTCTAGAGGTTAGCTCGCCTGTGTCCTTGTCTTTACGTATTCTATTTCCTTTTCAGGTCTTGAACAGTTTTACTCATTTCTTTCCACTGTATAGTAAAATATTATTTTAAGGTATGTTACTTTTGCTTATATTTTATTTGTTTCATTCTGTGAAGCTGTGTTACTGTACCTGTGTAAAACACCTGATGGTCTAATAAAGATCTGAACAGCCAATAGCCAGGCAGGATGACATCAGGGTCCAGCCACCCAACTAAACAACCAGCAAGCCAAGAGTAAGATTTACAGTAAGGGGAGGCACATCCAGTAGAGGCAAATCCAAGCCCTTCTCCCTACATCGAGGCAGAGATGCACAGTCAAACATTAGGCAGAGCTCCAGGAGACCAGTAGGAGAGAGAGAGGAGGGATTCTATGAGCAAGTGCATCAGGATAATGATGGGGAAACATGCAGAAACTACCAATCCAAACTAGTGGGAACTCATAAAAGCTGGATCGATGGCTGTTATTTTTGTTTTAGTGAATTTCTTTAAGGGATTTAATTTCCTCTTTAAAGACCTCTGTCGTATCCATAATTGATGTTTGAAAGGACTTTTTCTTGTGCTTCAGCTATGTTGGAATATTCATGACCTGCTGTGGTAGGGTCACTGGCCTCTAGTGGAGACATATTGTCCAGGCTGTTACTGATTATGTTTTTGCACTAAGCATCTGGGCTTAGGTAGACTGTAGTTCTAGGTAGTGATATCTGGTCTTGTCTTTGATGTGTGGGTGTTTTGTACCTTGGTTTCTGTTTCCTCTCTGGTTATAAGGAGAGTGTGGTGGGTTTGTGTTGCCTGGTAGGACATTTTTTCATGGTCCTAATACCTGTGGCCACTGAGGATTCCTGGTAAACTGTGATTCTGGGTATTAGGAACTGACACTTAGGAACAGAGATGCACTGTGGGAGGATTATGGGTCCACTGCGGGGAGGAAAACAGGATGTTACACCAGGATCTGCTTAGTCCCCTGGGAATTGGAGCAGAGAGTGAGGAGAGGCCACAGGAGAAACTCTGCTGCAGAGTTGGGTATGAAGCAGGGGTTAAACGTGGAGGAATGGAGGAAGGGGTGTAGATTAGCAGTTATCTGACCTGTTTTACAGGTCAGAGGAGCCAGTGTGTTCCCAGGGATACCTGCCGTAGTTGGTCCTGAGGTAATCAATGAGTAGAAGATCTGTATGATCCACAGGAGATGCAGCAAGTGGTCTGCTGAAGAGCTACAGATGATATTGGGGAATTGGATTTGGAAAGTAAAGGGTGGTAAGTGAAGATACGAGGTGTGTCTGCCTGTTTCCCTTGGAAGAGTTGACTGTGAGTTCCCAAGGAGTGCCTGCTGGAGTTGGGGTCTTTGAAAAAGCAATTAGTAGAGGGAGGGATTTAGGACTGGATGATCTGTTTGAATGACTGGAGATAGGGATGGGGGTAGGGAAGCCTCTGCTGGTATTATGCTGCAGAACTAGGTCTGAGAATGGGGTATTGGAGTCAGAGGGAAGGAGAGAGGAGTGAAGGTCTGCCATTTGCCTACTGTTTCCCTGGTCAGCGTGACCTTGGGTTCCCAAGGAGTGCCTGCTGGATTTGGAGTCTAGGATAAAGTAATGAGTGAGGGGATCATGGCTAGACAGGAGAGATCTATGTGACTGCCCTGAGTTGAGATTAGGAGAGGAAGGGAGGCAAAGGCAGGCATTCTGTTACCGAACTGGGGATGAGGCTGTGGGATTGGTTTCAGAATTGTAGAGGGACAGGTGGAAATCTGCAGTTGGCTTACCTGTTTCCCAGGTCTAAGTGGACTGTGGGTTCCCTGGGAATCCATGCTAGAGTTGATGTCTGGATTAAATGCAATCAACCGATCAATCAATCTGTCTACCTTTTCCCTAGGCAGAGCCTGCTGGATTTGGGGTCTGGGGTAAAGCACTGAATCTGTGGAGGAATTACAGAGGAGGAAGAGAAACATGATTGACTGGTGATGGTGGCAGGGGAGAGAGGGAGGCTACTGCAGAGGTTCTGCTGTAGGATGAGGGATGAAACTAGGGTATTGGATTTGGAGGATAAGAGAAAGACATGAAGATCTAGAGTTAGCCTATTTGCTGCCCTGGTCAGGGTGGCCTGGGGGTTCTTAGGGAATGCCTGCTGCAGTTGGTGGCAGGGATAAGACAAGGTATGTAGGGAGGAAGATCAGAAGGGAAGGGTTTGCGTGGTTGACTGGAGGAAGGAGAAGACAGCTTGTGGTCTGCTGTGATCTGGGGGTGAACCTGGGAGAATGGACTTGGAAGACGTAGAGAAGAGGAGAATATTTGAAGTAGCCTACCTTTCGCCCTGTTCTGAGCACCCAGTGGGTTTCCAGGGAATACCTGCTGAAGTTGGTGTCTGAGCAGAAGAGAGAATGTAGCAAGTGTTTTGTTGTGCAGCTGGGTATGAGACTGGGGGGTTTGTAGATCTGCAGTTAGCCTACTGGCTTTCTTGTCCACATTGACTTATTGATTCCCAGAGAATTCTGGCTGGAGTTGGGGTCTTGTATAAAGTAATGAATGGGGGAAGGGATGTTAGGAAGGAAACAGCTGTTTGCTTGACTGGAGATGGCTTGGGGATGGGGCGGGGCTTCAGAGGATGTGTGCTGCTGCAGAGCTGAGGATGAGCTGGTGGATTTGATTTGGTGGAGGAGAGGGAGTGGTGAATATCTGCAGTTAGCCTCTCTGTTCCCTGGATGGAGTTTAGAATAGTTTACAATGTATTTTCTTCCTATTCATCTCATCTCCTTTTACTCCTCTAGATCTCTAGATCCACTCCCTCCTCCCTAACCACCAAACTGTTTGCTTTTCTTTTTTAACCTACACAACCTTATTTGCATTGCCCAAATAATCTTGGGTATGGGGCCATTTACTGATGCTTGGTTCATTTATCAATGGTCATTGCCTAAAAGAAAAGAGATTTTTCTTTTCCCAACAGCAATCTATTACAAATAGCTCCAGCTAGGGTGGAACTTGTTCCCACCTCTGCACTGTGTTACTTTGCCAGGCTTAAGCATTCACAGTCTTGTGCCTGGGGGAACAACCTCTGTGAGTTCACATGTGCAACTTTCCGCTTGTGATCAGATGATACTGTTTTATTATGGCTACCTACATCCTCTTGCTCTTAAGGTCATCCTCCCCCACCCCCTTTCCTAATGATCCCTGAGCCTTAGCAGTATGGATGTTATGCTAATGTCTTCCTCAGGGTTTATCACTGCCCAGCCTCTTATTCTCTGCATATTGACCATGTATGTGTTGGTCTCTGTTTCATCTATGTCAGAGGAATGAGAGATGCACTAATATATGGGATAAGACACTAGAAGTTTGTTTAATACTATGTCCACTTAGCATAATAATAATAGTAACAATAGGATCTCTCCATAAAAATGCAAAGAGGGAATTCAGTTTTGTTAAGAATTGCCCAACAGATTGCGAAAGCTTTTTTTTTTTCATTTAAAAATGTCTCTCCTCTTCAATAAAAGAAAGCCTTTATTATATCTTTTAAGGTATTTGAAACATCAAGACCAAATATTTCTTGTAAACCAGATACCAGCTATACTTAACATTTACTGTTCAGCAAAAATCACTCCTTTAGTTGTTCTAGGGAGTGAGAGAATCTTTGCTTGTAGAACTTTAGCACATATGTTGGGTTTAGAGGGTGTGGCTGTTGACGATGATGTAAGAAGTTCACAGCTTGGTGAAACATCTATTTTGTTGGATAAAGGGAAGCCATAAGAAGGCTAAGGTAAAATGGATTTTATAGAGAAGAGTAACATAAATTATCTGCTCTGGTATGTGATTAGGGCTGATAGTCAATAGGGTTTACAAAGTGTAGATGCTCTCGTTCTAAGGAAATACTAAGTTATATTCAATGATAACCCATAACAACTTGGACAAGTCCCTCCCTTTACAAAGAATAAAATATTTCTCTTTGAAATATTTCTTTATGTATCAGTATATATGGTATAATAGTTATAATTCAGATACTTTTCATTGCAATCACTTTATGTTAATCGTTCAATTATTTTGTAACAAAGTATATAGTCTATAACATATGTCACTGTTCAGTGTTAAAATTTGAAAGAGTCATTGATAGTTCAGAATGATACACTATTATTGACAAAGTACCAAAACATTTGAGATAGTGTGATCTTAAGTATCATCCAATATTCTTTCATACACCAAGTGAGGTATTTTTGTTTTGGGTTGGCCCGCCTTCCAGAATGTACCCTAGAGGAAAGTATTTTCCTAAAAGTACAGTGAGAATGTGACCCACATTGCTATAACACAATAGGAAAATGTCCAATTTCATTGAGAGTCCCTCCCATTGTTCCCAAAAGTAATTGTATATCTGAAGTGTGATGTGTCTTACAGGATGCAGTGTACAGAAGATGCTGAGTCAGAATGCATCCCCTTGAGTGGTGGCTGTATATATATATATTCTTCTTCTATTACAATAATGTGAAATTGTTTGTTCATAAAATGCCTACAATTGGATCACCACAGTAGACTTTGAATTTCTTATTATGAAAAATATGGTCATTTTTTTGACTAAGCAAAACACTAAATATGATAAATCAAAAGAGGAATAAAACACAGTTCTGAGCATTATAAAAAATACACTAGTTTTCGGGGGAGTACAGTATTTGGTTCCTATTTCTAACTGGTAAGAAAATTGCTCATATACAGAGCACAGTAAACAGTGTAGCAAACAGATTTTCTCAATATACGTTTTATGAAAATTTTAAAAGGAGATAGAACCCATGCAGCTGGCTATTATAGCAATCCTTAGTAAAACTTTGGACACCACATTGAAGTGCTCTTCTGTGCAGGAATGTTGCCTGTGGTTATACTCGTATTATCTCAATGTGGAGCCTCTCTGCAGAAAGACTTCATCAAATGCTGGAATGTAGGTTTCCCAAAAAAAAAGTTTTCTCTTAGACTCCTTTTTTCAAATAAAAAGAATAACTTAATTTCTCTCAGCAGAACTTTTGATAGCAAACTACAGCATCTGGCCAATAACTAGCGTTACTATTCTCTTTGACTGATTAGGAAGAGATTTGTTTATTTGAGCAGGTGTTAGGGATAAACATTTTATTATGGTAAGTAAATAAATGAAATGGAAAACTTATCTACTAAGATGGAGTCAAAAGCTATTGTTGCAAACAATAATGTCTAATATGATTGTCATTAGAAGCAGGGAACGAGGCAGGTTAA
Source organism: Onychomys torridus (assembly GCF_903995425.1). Taxonomy (NCBI): domain Eukaryota; kingdom Metazoa; phylum Chordata; class Mammalia; order Rodentia; family Cricetidae; genus Onychomys; species Onychomys torridus. The sequence goes on along the minus strand of NC_050459.1, from coordinate 31,837,086 downwards.
ACATATCTTTAGTTTCAAAAGTCTACATTCACACATACTCAGGGTAGATACATATATTTTCAATGCAGAATAAATTATTGCTATTTGGGCCATTAAGCCTAAAATATAACTAATCTGTTAGTGAATTTCCTACCTCCTTTTACATATGGACTGAAATTAGTCTCACAATTTAAAATACTTCTGATCTTAGCTTTACTGCCTAACTTTTTATATAATAATATATTTTGTTCTAAGATCAGTTATAGTTTTAATTCTTATATATGTATTTGACATACAGCTATTTTCAATATCACTCACACAAAGAATTATCCAATACAATCTTTAAAGGCAAGACTGTATTCACTTAACCAGTGCCCCTAATGTTGTAATTCTCACTTATAAGTTCTTGTATTTCACTATATCTTTAGATCTCAGGATGTAATTAAATCACCAGACTAGAAACTGGAGAACATTGATTCAATGACATGTCTTTATCACTGTAGAAGATTAAGTTTCTATTGATGGATTAAGTAAATTCCCCTATAATTTAATCTTCTAATAGCAATAATATTACAACAGAAAAAATGGAATAATTCATTTCTGTATTCTATTTTCTCAGTGGTGTTGAAGTTTACAGAAAATTCTGTATGCTGTATAAAGATTTATCTCACATTCATTTCTCCTATATTCACATTTTAAAAACATTCTATGTTTTTAATCTTTTACAACCCAACATTGAAATAGAATTCATAACAAAGTTCATCATTATGATACAACTGATTTGTATGTACATTGGTTGGGGATTCTGTGAAGTGATATTGACATGTATTATTTGAAAACTTTTTTCTTCATTTTGAGAACAAGAATACTCATTCAGAAAATCATATCCTTTATACACAAGAAAGCACCTAGGAAGTCCGTATTCCTACCATCTAACAAGTATGTGAAAAACCATAGAGTTCAAAAAGATAGATTCCAGTCATACACTAGGAAAGGAGATGAGAGTTGTCTAGAATCTGGGATTCCAAAGCACCAAGAATGATTGTTTTTCCATAATAATATATATATTGAGATATCAGGCATATCTATGACAGATTTAAAACATTTTCAACATTTTCTCAATTGTTGTTTAGTTCTCAGGGACAAATAAGGGAAGTCAAACTTCTGAGAACTTATCAAAGAAAACACTTTTGGATAACACCAGGTTTGTAAAGCCTTTAGAGAAAGATGGATACCTAAGACATCCTTTCACAAGACCAGGGATGAATAACCAAGTGTTATTTTTTCATTTGTGTTTATTTGTATTATAATTTTCAGGATAATATGCTTATAATTTTAATATCTGTAGGACAAAATTATACATTCTATACTGTAAGAAGAATTCTGGATCTGAGTAGCTATAAGCACATTGCTTAGCTGTGGTTTCTATGATTATGATAAAATACCATAACTTTAGGCAACTTGGAAAGAAAAGTGTTTATTTAGTTCTTTTTATAATTCCACAGTACATCATCCTAGAAAATCAGGGCAGGAACTCAAGTAGGGCAGGAATCTGGAGGTATGACCTGATGCAAAGGCTGTGAAGGGGTTCTGATTATTTTATTACTCAGCCTGCTTTTTGTTTGTTTGTTTTAATATTTATATTATAATCACACACACACACACACACACACACACACACACACACACACACACACACATATATATATATATATATATATATATTACTTCTCATACTTTTTGAGATTTTGAGATTATAGCATAATTATATCATTCCTCCCCTTCCCTTCCTTACTTCCAAACCTTTTTGTATAACCTTTCCTATTTTCTTTCAAATTCATGTCCTCTTTTTTTGATTAAATTTCATTAGATGAAATTCCTAAATACATCTATACAAATTCCTCAATCTGTATAATATTATTTTTTGTTATATATATTTTTTTCTGGGCTTAACACTTATTATTGGAAAACCATCTATTTTGTTCTTCCCTGGAGAAGACTTTTTCTTCTATTCCCAGCATTCCTTAGTTCATTAGAGTTCTGTGTGTGGGTTTGAGGCTTTGTCAGCTTTCAAATTCTGATTTATCATACCTACTGTTGTACTTGTTCAGCTCATGCTTCGGTAATCATATTGGTGAGAAATTATGGATATAACATATGTTCGGTAGTCATATCGGTGAGACACTGTGGATATAACATATGCTTGGTAGTCATATTGGTGAGACACTGGATATCACATCTGCTTAGGTAGTCATATTAGTGAAATACTATGGATATAACATTTGCTTAGGTAGTCATATTGGTGAAACACTGGATATCACATATGTTTAGGTAGTCAAGTTGGTGAGACCTTGTATCTGTAACATCTCATGCATTCCTAGGAGACACAATCTCATGTCAAACTTCCTGATTCTCTAACTCTTACAATCATCCAGCACCTCTTCAGCAAAGTTCCCTATGCATCAGGTACAGGAGCTGTATTGTAGTTGTGGATTGGGCTCTACAACTCTACATTTTGATTAGTTGTGGTTTTCTGTAAAGGGCTCAGTCTGTTGCAAAGAGAAGTTTCCCTGTTGAGTGGTTTTGCTCTTTTCAATGTATATAAAAACAAATATTTAGAATATAGTTAGGAATTATGCTGCTTTAGTAAAGTAGTGGTTGTGGGTTCATCTCCAAGATCCATGACTCCACTTGCCCTGGCTATTTTGCTAAGTTTCTTCTCCTAAGCATGATTTTCCTCTTAACTAGCAGATCTTAAGTCCAATTAGAGAGCTGTTGGTAACCGCCAATGTATGCATGTCACTACTACATCCTGAGGGTTATTGTGTCATGCTGGTCATTGTGTAATTCATGGGCATCATAGATAAGTAGGACTGTTCTGTTCAGTTGCTTCCCTCCTTGGAAGCTTGCATTTTGCCATCATGTAGCCCTCAGGAAAAAATTCATTCATGTCAGTTCTGTATCAGAGGACTCTGGGTCTTTAGCCTGTTTTCTTATAACATCAAGACCCCCCTGCCCACCCATGGAAAGTATCACTCACAGTGAGCTAGGTAATCTTTTTATTATTATTATTTATGCCCTTCATTACCCCCACTGTCTTCCAGGTTGTTCATGTAGATCTCATCCATTTCTCTGTCATTGGGTGATCCCTATGTCTTTCCTAGGGTCCCGTTTTCTAGGTAGCCTCCCTAGAGTTGTGTAGCAGTCTAGTCATCTTTGTTTTACATCTAGTATCCTCCTATGAGTAAGTACATACCATGTTTGTCCTTCTGAGTCTGGGTTACCTCACTCAGGATGATTTTTTCTAGATCCATTCATTTGCCTGCAAACCTCATGCTGTCATTGTTTTTCTCTGCTGAGTAGTACTCCACTGTGTATATGTACCACATTTTCTTTATCCATTCTTCTACCTCAGGCAAGGCCTTGATGGAACCACAAGACATCCCTGTCTCAGACCTCCTCAGGGGCTTAGGAGTGAAGCATAATTGCTTGCATGAATTCATTTAGACAAAAAGTGCAACCACCGAGCACTAGATGAAACAGTATGGATGAATGCTTATTTAACAAACACAATACTTCTATTTGGAATAATGAAACTTATCTGAAGATGAGCAGTGGTGTTGGTTCCTCAATCATATGAATGTACTCAATGCCAAGGGTTTGTACTTTAAAATGACTAGAGTGATAATTCTTTATTAAGTGTGTAATTTATTACAGTAATGAAATTAGTTTAGTCTAAGAGTACATTGGGCCATCTCCTTACTTTCATTTTAAGTTTTCTTAATGTTTGTAAATTTTCTAGCTATTCACATGTTGTAACATACTGTCATGGGTACAAATTGCTTTAAAAGTCTTCCATAAATTTGTTATTTAATGGTATCATTATATATATAATATTACTATATATATTATATTACTATATATATCATATTACATATATATACATATATAATGTATTATATATATATAAACAATCTAATTACTTTTACCCTCACTCTGTCTTATCTGTATTATCACATAAGAACCTTTTCCACATTCACGTCATTTCTTTATTTATTCATTTATTATTTGTTTATTTATTTATATTTATTCATTATGGCACACAGAATTTAACCAGTGCTGTTCAATTCAGCGGGAGCACATCTGAAGACACTGTGTGCAGTTGACCCGAGAATCCATGAGTAGCCCATGCTTGAGCAGGGAGGGATGGTTCTGGCAAGTGCTTCCTCTATCTTTGATTTGCTATTGGCAGACTTGTTCTTCTGCAGGCCCAATCATAGGCAGCCATTGCTCTTACGATTGCATTAGCTCTTCCTCTATTTTTTTCTTACATTCTATCTACACTCTTTACTGTGAGACATTTTCTAGTTGCAAAAACTACTTTTTACCTCATTTGATATTTGTAAAGCATTTTAACAATACTTATGTGTAATTTATATTTTAATCTATGATAAGGAAAGCAAAAAATAAATAAATAAATAATGTATCATCCTTTTCCTCAGATATCAAATGGCAAAAAAATTCTTACTCAATAAGAATGAAATGGAATTTACTGCAGTAAATATATTAAAAGTAGAGAAACAGAGTTATTTTCAATGAAGTAAGATGCTGGAGAATTTGGTCAATGGTTAGAAACATGTACTGCCCTTACAGAGATCCTGAGTTGAGTTCCCCACACTCAAGTCAGGCAGTGACAACTTCCTATACCTCCAGCCCCAGGGGATCTTTTGGCCCCTTTGGATACTTGTGCTAAGTTTCCCATAATCACACATAGACACACGCATACACATGAGCATTTTTATTTTAAATTTGTGTACATGTGTGATTTTGTTTAAAAAAATTATTTTTCATACAATATATTCTGATCATGGATTCCCCTTTCTCATCTCTTCCCAGATCCTACCCACTTCCCCAACAATCCAACTCCAAATTTTTAAAGAAAATAAGGAGAGGACTACTATGGGAGTATCTGCAAAAATATTAGCTATATTATAACGTTGTTATTAATTATTTTATTGTTTCATAACTTATCAGATTTTCTTCTTAATATGAGACATTTTGGTTCATGTTATACTTGGACACTGATAAAATATGATTTTCTATATACAAGGATGAATGTTAGGAAATTGATTGTATAGTATAAGCTCTATATTGCAAAAAAGCTACACAAATCAATTGTAGTTATGAAGGATTAAGTTGGATATCATTATATGCTATATCTCTATAGTAGTTAGTATTTTGCTTTGAGTCTTCAAGTGCAGGAGATTATACAATGTTGTATGCCAGCTTATGGAGCATAACAAAGTTGTTCAAGTTGAGGCACATACTTTTATCTAGAATATACTATGATGATAGCTGAGAGACAGTGAATATTGAACCTATGAGATCATATGTTTCAAATTCAGAGTAGAGATAAAGAAAAAATACATATTGGCATCAAGATGAGTTAAAGATTGGAAGCCGCATCTAGGCTTAGAACCAGATGGCAGGTGTAAGCAAAGACAGATGCAAAAACACAGTTTAGCACCCTCCCTAGAAAGGATCTTGAAGGAGATGTAGGTTCCAGGGCTGCTAAAGAGATCTGTGTGAAATGTGATGTCTTTAGGTCAACATCCAAGCAAACGATGAGAGACATAATCAAGGAAGGAGAACAAAATCTACAGGATGAGTTTATGCAATGAGTCTGGGGCAAGAGCTTGAATATTAGCCATGAGGCTTTGAGATCACAGAGAGCCTGTAAAGAAACCTGTGAGAATAGACTCTTGTGTTCTATTGAACTAAGAAAGGGAGGAGGGAGAAGAATGGGAGAAGAAAATGGGGAGAGAAAAGGAGGCGAGATATGGGATACAGAAAGAAAAGAGGAGAGAGAGAGAGTCTCTTATGACTAGCTCCATGACTTTTTCCTCAAAGAAAATGAGCATGTCACATCTGCCATCGTGCAATATCTCTCTTTTCTGTTCCTTTCCTTTCCTTTCCTTTCCTTTCCTTTCCTTTCCTTTCCTTTCCTTTCCCTTCCCTTCCCTTCCCTCCCCTCCCGTCCCCTCTCCTCCCCTCTCCTCTCTTCTCCTCTCCTTTCCCTTCCTCTTCTTTCTCTAATTCCATTCACCTACTGTTTCCTCAGTGGCAGCCCAGAGAGAGTTGAAAATTAATTTCAACACCCAGTCTTACATACTTACAATGCTCAAATCCTCCTCCTCCTCCTTTGCCTTTTCCTCCTCCCCACCTTCAGAATAATATGAAGAATATCTTGAAAAACAGCCTATATGAAAAATATAAAGAGCAAAATTCATTCCTAGTAAACCAAAAAAAAAAATAGTTTTCTTTAAAACAGCCCATGAGTATATGAATAACAATAATTTGTTTTAAAAGTTTTGTGTTCTCTAAGAACTATGTGATCTTTCCATATTAGAATTCTGTATTGTCAGATGATTGTTTTAAGAAACAGGTCTAAACCAAGGGATAAATATATGCTAGTCAATGAGTTGGCTAAGTGAACAGATTTTAAATGAGATAATTGAAAGAATAAGAGATATATTCTTCAGTTGAAGGGCATCTAGGTTGTTTCCAGGTTCTGGCTATTACAAACAAAGCTGATACGAACATAGCTGAGCAAATGCCCTTGTGGTATGATAGAGCATTCCTTGGGTATATGCCCAAGAGTGCTATAGCTGGGTCTTGGGGGAGATGGATTCCCAATTTTCTAAGGAAGTGCCAGGTGTCCAACTGTCAAGAAAGAGGGGGTCTGCAAGAGCATGAATTGTTGAATCCAAGATTGCAAAAAGCACAGGGACAAATAACCAAATGAATGGAAGCACATGAATTATGAACCAAAGGCTGTGGAGCCCCCAGCTGAATCAGCCTCTCTGGATAAGTGAGACCATTGATTAGCTTGATCTGTTTGGAAGGCACCCAGTCTGTGGGACCAGGATCTATCCTTAGTGCATGAGCTGGCTGTTTGGAACCTTGGGCTTACACAGGGACACTTTGCTCAGTCTGGAAGGAGGTGACAGGATCTGCCTGTACTGAATCTACCAGGTTGAAGTGAATTCCCAGGGGTGCCTTGATCCTGGAGGACATGGGAATGGAGGGGAGAGGCTGGGGGGAAGGCAGGGGTGGCGGCAGGAGGGGGGATGACAGGGGAACCCATGGCTGATGTATAAAATTTAAAACACATAATAAAGAAAAATATTTATTTAAAAAAAGAGATAGAATAAAAGATACCAGTTAACACATATCACAAGGATGAGCATCCAGATAGTTATGAGGAGTAAGATAACTAGATGCAACTTATATTTTCTACTCTATCATAAACTGATAAATGAAATGGAGAAGACAACACTTTTTTATTTTCTTAATGTTTGTCTTTTTTTAAACTTTTTAAAATTATATTTATGTTTTGATTTTACACGTCAGCCATGGGTTCCCCTGTCCTCTCCCTTCCCACCCCCTCCCTCAAGTTCCCCCCATCCCCTCCCCTCCATTCCCATCTCCTCCAGGACCAAGACTCACCTGGGGATTCATTTAAACCTGATGGATTCAGTACAGGCAGGTCCAATCCCCTCCTTCCAGGCTGAACAAAGTGTCCCTGTATAAGCCCAAGGTTCCAAACAGCCAGCTCATGCACTAAGGACAGGTCCCAATCCCACAGCCTGGATGCCTCCCAAACAGTTCAAGTTATTCAATTGTCTCACTCATCCTGAGTGCCTGATCCAGCTGTGGGCTCCACAGCCATTGGTTCATAATTCATGTGCTTCCATTTGTTTGGTTATTTGTCCCTGTGCCTCTCCAATCTTGGTCTCAACAATTCATGCTCTTACAGTCCCTCTTTTTTCTCGACAGTTGGACTCCTGGAGCTCCACCTGGGGCTCAGCTGAGGATCTCTGCATCCACTTCCATCAGTTATTGGATGAGAGTTCCAGCACGACTGTTAGGGTGTTTAGTCATCTGATCACCAGACTAGGTCAGATCAGGCTTTCTCTCAATCATTGCCAGCAGTCTACAGAGGATGTATCATTGTGGATTCTGGGGACCTCTCCAGCACTCTGCCTATTCCTGTTATCATGTGGTCATCATTTATCATGGTCTGTTATTCCTTGTTCTCCCCTTCTGTTCTTGATCCAGCTGGACAACATTTTTCTGATTGACCAGCTTACCCATTCTTTAATACATAGCCTTGCTTTAATGATTAACATAAAATGAAGAAAATGGTGTGTCCACTCCATATTATTGCTTCAGAAATTAAAAATGTTTCTTTAGGAGACTTGAAGGAATTCCTAGATAAAAATTTCAAACAAGGAGACTTACATGGAGGAACTATTTCTTAAGGTCCTGCTCTTAATTTACAAGTCTAGGAATGGAGAAAAGAGGTAGACTGAGCACTTAGGGTGTATAAAACACTGGCGTTCAAGAACCAGCAAGTACACACATACATGAAAATTCATTCCTTCTTTAATAAAATAAATTATGATAATTGGTATATGTACAAGCATGTGTGTGTGTGTGTGTGTGTGTGTGTGTGTGTGTGTGTGTGACATACATATACTTATGTGTGCCCATAGAAACCTAGACAGACAGACCGTGCAAAACCAGAAGCATCCTCAGGATCACATCTCTCTCTCTGACCGTTTACTTATAGGAAGATGTAACATCCATGAAACAGGCAAAATGTGTGTAATTTCCAGCTCCTTCCAGTGCTTGAGGATGAATGAACTATGGTGGAGTAGAAAGCGGTATGCTCTCAGGGAACATTTGTGGAGATGTAGGAACTAAAGGTTCTTTTAATCTTTTCTTTCTGTGGTTCTTTGCCATAGAGCATTGTGCTTTGATGGATTACCTGCATCATTTGTAAAATAGAATTGATTATGTGAGGATTTCCTCAGGTTATGAACGGGACATTATTTGACCTCCTTGAAGAGTCAGATGTGTAGGGGCCCTGTTGGACAAAGTGCCTGGGGAACTGTGTGAACAGAAGGAAATGCAATGCTTTATTCCATAGCAGGTTTAATATGCTAATGTAGATTATGAATCTCTGAGTGAAAATGTATCATGCAATGGTTTCTTAAATTGGTTGGAAAATGGGTCTTTCTTACCACTAGTTATAATTCTAGCATCCTATTAAACACAGTTGCAAGACACACTCATGTAATAGCAAGCCTTTAGGGTGCATATACTTATTAAAATACTAACATGTGGAAATCTTTTAGCCACTCAGTTGGTGATTTTTAAGGAATATAACATTATTATTTACTTACATTTAAGGTAAATTCCTGATACTATTTGTAGCTGCCCCATTTACCACTACAATGTTCATTTTGGTACCAACACATTCAATCTAAATTGTTTCTCCATGGTCTTCTTGTGTCACAAACACAGGATGCAAACTTAATCCCAAGCACAACTTTCATGTGGTTTTCAAATCACATTGGATAATATGTATTAGAGTATCACAAAAATATTTTCCTGGCAGAATCTTCTGGTGATTTCTTATTGTTTAACACAATTTCAGAGATATTACATTATTTATTCTAACTATTCCACGCTCAGAATTATTTTACATGGACTTTCATACATGTAATGTTCCAATGGTAATATTTACATTTATTATTCTTCTAGGGTTTTGCTACATTTTGAGTGCTTTGTCTTTATTTGTGTCTCATAGGATGTGTTGGGAACACACATTTTTACACTTTATGCTATATAGGACTGTGAGCTTATCTGAGTTGTCACATTACCATCCTTCATTTTTTTAATGGTTTTGTTTTTGAGAAACTATTTGCTTCCCATGCTCATAATGAATTATTTCTCCGTCGAATAAGAAAGAGAATATATCATCAATACTTGGAAAAATGTTTCATTTTTTTTTAAAGATTTTATTATGTATACAATGTTCTGCCTGCATGTATCCCTGCCGGCCAGAAGAGGGCACCAGATCTCATTACAAATGGCTGTGAGCCACCATGTGGTTGCTGGGAATTCAACTCAGGACATCTGGAGGAGCAGCCAGTGCTCTTAACCTCTGAACCATCTCTCCAGCCCCCTTTTTTTTTTTAAATAAATTTTAATATAATATATTCTGATTTGGATTTTCCCTTCCCCAATTCCTTCTAGGTACTCCTCATTTCTCTACCCACTCAAATCCACACCATTTTTTCACTCTCTCAGAATACAAACAGGAATCCAAAATAATAATAATAATAATAATAATAATAATAATAATAATAATAAAATTAGATAAGGGGCTGAGGGTTTAGCTCAGTGGTAGAGCGCTTAGGCCCTGGGTTCGGTCCTCAGCTCTGGAAAGAAAAAATAGTGATTATTTAGCTTTTAATCCCAGCACTGGGGAGGCAAAGCCAGGTGGATCTCTGTGAATTTGAAGCCAGCCTGGTCTACCAAGTGAGTTCCAGGAAAGGCACAAAGCTACACAGAGAAACCCTGTCTCAAAAACAAACAAACAAAAAAAAATAGATTTAAAAAAAGGAACCATTATACCACAAAACAAAAAGGAGCTGAAGAAAATGCTCAAGAAACACATACAGATGTAGAGAAATTTACATTTGAACACCCAGAAATCCCATAAACACAAAACCTGGCAACCATATCATATATGCAAAGGACCTGTAAAAGCAGGGGCTTGGGAAACCTAACAAAGCATTATGAGACAAAGAACCTCTAGATATTCCATTGACTTTGTTTTGTCTTGTCCGTCTGTTGCTGGACATGGGGACTAGCCTTAAGAGTGGTTTGTGTAGGAAAGAGATACAATGATAAGGGATACATCAAGGGAACAGGGAGAAACAGGATGCTAGGGAAGTTCCCAGGAATCCACAAGGATGACCCCAGCTTAGACTACTAGCAATAGTGGAGAAGGTGCCTGAACTGGTCTACTATGTTAATCAGATTGGTGAATACTCTAACTGTCATCATAGAGCCTCCATTTAGTAACTGATGGAGGCAGATGCAGAGATCCACAGCCAAACACCAGGCTGAGCCTCAGGAGTCCAGTCGAAGAGAGAGGAGAGGGATTCTATGAGCAAGGGGCATCAAGATCATGATGGAGAAACTTACAGAGACAACCAAACCAAACTAGTGGGAACTCATGAACTGTGAACCAATAGCTGTGGAGCCTCCATGGTACTAGACTCAGCCTTCTGCGTAGGTGAGACAGTTGTTCATCTTGACCTGCTTAAGGGGCCCCTGGCAGTGGGATCAGGATCCATCCCTGCTGTGTGAGCTGGCTTTTTGGAGCCCAATGCCTATGGTTCAGGGGGAGGGGATTGGACCTGCCTCATCTGAATATACCAAGCTCTGCTGACTCCCCTTGGGAGTCATTGCCTTGGAGGAGGTGGGGATAGGGGGTGAGTTGGGGAGGAAGGCTGGGGGGGCATGAGGAGGGAGAAGAAGGCCACCTGTGGGTGGTATGTAAAATGAACAGAAATTTTCTTAATAATAATGAAAAACTAATTTTTCATTTGTGAATAGTCATCAATCCCTTCTCCTCAAGACTTGGGGAGCCCTGAATAAAAGGAGTGTCTTAGTTAGGGTTTCTACTGCTCTGAAGAGACACCTTGACCACAGCAAATTTTGTAAAGGAAAATGTTTGATTGTGGCAGGCTTACAGTTTCAGAGGTTTAGTCCATTATCATGGCAGGAAGCATGGCAGCATGTAGGCAGATATGGTGCTGGAAACGGAGCTGAGAATTCTACATCCAGATCTACAGGCAACAGGAAGTGAACAGTCTCCCATAGTGGGCATAGAGAAAGAATATCTGAGACCTCAAAGTCTGCCCTCACAATGACACACTTCCCCAGTCAAGGCCACACATACTCCAACAATACCACAGCACTTAACAGTGCCACTCCCTAAAGGCCAAACATTCAAACACATGACTCTATGGGCCATTTATATACAAGCCTCCACAAGGAGGCAGAAAAATTTAAGAGCTAGAGTGGATGGAAGATAGCAAGAAAACAATGCCATCTAAAGACAGCAGGACTGAAGCACATATGAACTCACAGACACACTGGGACAGCATGCCCAGGGTCTGCACAAGTCTAGGCCCTGATGGGTCCCAGGGAATGTATATCTAATTGATGTTTCAATATCTTATTGTGCTTGTGTGTTAATAAAAATAACTCCATGTATGTAAAGGAATGTCAGTATAATTAAGTAGTGCGAACTAACTACAATATGTATTGTCATGTTAATGCACAAATACATTTTAAATTTTCGCTTATAACTGTAACACCAGAGATCAATAACTTGGGTAATTTGAGCAACTATATACAAGAAAAAAAATGATGTTTTAAAGGATATAGGCCTTTGTAATAATAGCAGTATTTAATGGTGCTTGAAAGCAAATGAGCTAGAGGTCAAATTTCTCTGTGTGTATCAATTGCTACGACAATAGTATATCTTAATTATATGTAATGAAAAGTAAGTTCTTAAACTAACAAATACTGACTCACAGCAAACAGCACAGTGAAAACACCTCTACAAAACAGCTGTCAACTTTTGTTTGTTTTTCTGCCTGGGCTGGTAGAAAAACAGTTCATTATAAAGTATAAATAACATCAGCCAAAATAGGTGAGAAAAAGAAAATGCTTAGCCTTCTTAAAGGGCATCTCTCCTATAATTAGGAGCCAGAAATTAGATGTATTTTATCAGTACGATGTATGTTAAGGAATGCACATCAAGAAGTTCAAATGCGATTTTTATTTTCATTTAATAACTCAATATTTGCTCTTACCATGAATTTTCTTTTAGTTTATTGAATATATTATATCCTAATATTTCACAAATAAATGTCAATTTAGGCTCTGATTATATTCTATTTACCATCTACAAGGTATTTATTTCTTTGTGTACATTGAAATTTACAATGACTGATACCATTAGCATATCAAAACCATAAGACATATAATAATTTCCCTTCCTGTTACTAGTTACTTGAAAAAAATATTTGAATTTGCAGAAAACAATGTCTAATATCTGTAATTCATTTTCTTTTGCTTTGTTTCTCTCAACTCCCTTTGAGAGGGTTAACAATAAATAACATATCTTTGTATTTTTAGTGAGTAGATGCACTTTTTATTGTTTGAAACACTCCATCAACAAGCAAGCTGGACCTTCTTATGTTACCACTTCATTGGTACTAACTTTTTAGCTGTACCTAGACTTTAAGTAATCTTTAGTGAAGACTGGCCAAAGAGATCCAAGATGTTGGGGACATGGTAAATTATGATGAAATCATTATGCAATATTAGATATGACTGTTAAGAATAAATAATGTTCCACAAAATATTCCTTTTGATATTTGCATGTATGATACCTCTTTTAGCAAATATCTCATAATAAATTCCCCAAGCAGTATTTTTCCCCCAAGGAATACAGCCTATTTATTGTTTTCAGTATCCTCTTTACAGATTTTTTAAAATTTAATTTAATTTTACATATCAGCCTTGGGTTCCCCTGTCCTCCCACTCCCACTCCTGCCCCCACCTTTCCCCCAGCCCATCCCTCCCCCATTACCATCTCCTCCAAGGCAAAGACTGCCCTGGGGGTTCAGCTCAACCTGGTAAATTCAGTCCAGGCAGGTCCAGTCCCCTCATTCCAGGCTGAGCAAAGTGTCCCCGCATATGCCCCAGGTTCCAAACAGCCAGCCCATGCACTAAGGAAAGGCCCAGGTCCCATTGCTGGGGGCCTCCCAAACAATTCAAGTTATTCAGTTGTCTCACTTATCCAGAGGGCCTGATCCAGTTGGAGGCTCCTCAGCTTTTGGTTCATAGTTCATGTGTTTTTCCATTAGTTTGGCTATTTGTCCCTGTGTTTTTTCCAATCTTGGTCTCAACAATTCTCTCTCATACAATCCCTCCTCTTTCTTGCCAGTTGGACTCCTGGAGCTCCACCTGGGGCCTGGCTGAGGATCTCTGCATCCACTTCCATCAGTTATTGGATGAGAGTTTCAGCACAACAGTTAGAGTGTTTGGCCATCTGATCACCAGACTAAGTCAGTTCGGGCTTTCTCTCGACCATTGCCAGTAGTCTACAGTGGATGTATCATTGTGGATTTCTGGAGACCTCTTTAGCACTCTGCCTATTCATGTTCTCATGTGGTCTTCATTTATCATGGTCTGTTATTCCTTTTTCTCCCTTTCTGTTCTTGATCCAGCTGGGATCTCCCGCTTCCCTAAGCTCTCTTTCCCTTGAATCTTGCCCTTCATTACCCCCACTCACATCCAGGTTGTTCATGTAGATCTCATCCATTTCTCTGTCATTGGTTGATCCCTGTGTCTTTCTTAGGGTCCTGTTTTCTAGGTAGTCTTCCTGGAGTTGTGAGTAGCATCTAGTCACTTTTGTTTTACGTCTAGTATCCTACTATGAGTAAGTACATACCATGTTTGTTTTTCTGAGTCTGGGTTACCTCACTCAGGATGATTTTTTCTAGATCCATCCATTTGCCTGCAAACCTCATGATGTCATTGTTTTTCTCTGCTGAGTAGTACTCCACTGTGTATCTATACCACATTTTCTTTATCCATTCTTCAGTTGAAGGGCATCTAGGTTGTTTCCAGGTTCTGGCTATTACAAACAATGCTGAAAGGAATATAGCTGAGCAAATGCCCTTGTGATATGTTTGAGCATTCCTTGGGCATATGCCCAAGAGTGGTATAGCTGGTTCTTGGGGGAGATGGATTCCCAGTTTTCTAAGGAAGTGCCATATTGATTTCCAAAGTGGCTGTACAAGCTTGCATTCTCACCAGCAGTGGAGGAGAGTTCCCCTTGCTCCACATCCTCTCCAGCGTAAGCTGTCTTCAGTGTTTTTGATCTTAGCCATTCTGATAGGTGTAAGGTGGTATCTCAGAGTTGTTTTGATTTGAATTTCCCAGATAATTAGGGATGTTGAGCAATTCCTTAAATGTCTTTCAGACATTTGACCTACCTCTGTTGAGAATTCTCTTTTTAGTTCTATAGCCCTTTTCTTAATTGGACTGTTGGGCATTTTGATGTCTAATTTCTTATATATACTGGACATCAGCCCTCTGTTAGATGTGGGGTTGGTGAAGACCTTTGCCCATTCTGTAGGCTGTGGCTTTGTCTTGTAAACCATGTCCTTTGCTCTACAAAAGTTTCTCAGTTTCAACAGGTCCCATTGATTGTTTCTCTCAGTGTCTGTGCTACTGGTGTTATATCTAGGAAGTGATCTCCTATGACAATGCATTCAAGAGTACTTCCTACTTTCTCTTCTATCAGGTTCAGAGTAACTGGATTTATGTTGAGGTCTTTGATCCACTTGGACTTAAGTTTTGTGCACGGTGACAGATATGGATCTATTTGCAGCCTTCTACACTTTGACATCCAGTTATGCCAGCACCATTTATTGAAGATGCTTTCTTTTTTCCATTGTACAGTTTTGGCTTCTTTGTCAAAAATGATATGTTCATAGGTGTGCAGATTAATGTCTGGGTCTTCAATTCGATTCCATTGGTCCACATGTTGGTTTTTATGCCAGTACCAAGTTGTTTTTATTACTGTAGGAATAGTACTCAACTTCATATGGAAAAACAAAAAAACCAGGATAGCCAAAAGAATCCTGCACAATAAAACAACTTCTGGAGGCATCACAATCCCCAACCTCAAGCCCAAACAGTATTTCTTTATGAAAAATATTCTACCTGTAAAAATAAGACCTATGAAAATTGTACTAAAGATTCTAGGGGGTGCTAGAAAAATGCTCAGTGATTGAGAACACTGAATACTCTTACAGAGCATCTGGGTTTAACTCATACATTGACATACTACCATCCATAACTCTAGTTTCAGAGGACTCAATACCACGGTGGGTACTAGGCACATATGTAATGCTTATGCATACATCTAAAAAACTACCTATACACACAAAATATTGTAAATAAACCTAAAACAAAAAGATTCCTTAGTTTTAGAGTTGAATAATACAATTTCTTTGTAATGGTAATTATAAATTAGCATCTATAATTATTTTTACTTGTTTTCAAGGAAAGAGCTGTAGTTTACTGAACACTTAAAAATCCAGGAACCTTTTTAGCTTTTGTTTTATAAACTTCACTGTTGAAAAGGGTGTGTGAGATATGAGATCATGAATAAAACTGACCATAACTTTTAAAAAAGAGATAAAATGTATGTATGGTTAATGAAAATACAAACCATAGGAGAAAACAAAATCCTACTAGTTTGCTAAAGGAATATTACCAAAGAAATTACTTCTAATGATATTTTCCTTACCCATACATCTGTGTCTTGCTCAGCTATGATCAAAGAAGCTTCCTCCTGAAATAGGGAACAAGTATAGAGATCCACAACTGGACAATGCATGAAGAGTGAGACAATTTGGAACACTAAGTCCTCAATATGATGTCTTGATCAATTGCCCCTTATCAAGGTTAAGGACTCTATGAGAAAGAGAAAGTCGATATATTATAGGAACCAGTGGAGGTAGAAGACAGCAAGGAAACAAGACCTTCTATAGTAACAGCACATATGAATTCATAGGAGCATGCTATCACCTACAGAGGTCCTAAGCCAGATGAGGTCCTAATGCTGAGGGGGAAGAAGACACAAACACCATTCTTAATCCAGAAACTGTCTCCAAATGGCAACTGATGCAAAGGAAAAAAATTGCTTCTGCCATAATCTCACTGGGTATATAAGTCACACTCAAGGCCCATGCCCAACAGTAGATGGCCAACACAAAAGAAATCAACAGTGGTTTTGTAGAATTGTTTTTATCCCATGTTGCTTGGTTTGGCCATTTTTACCTAACTGATCTTGTGCTTATATACTATGGTTTCTAGTTTTGTGTTTTTAACTGGTTGAGTATTTTGTGTTGGTTTGCATGTCTGTATTTGTGCTTCTTGTTTGTTTTGTTTTGTTTTAATGCCTGTTTGTTTTATGGAGAGATAGAGATAGATAGATAGAGATAGAAATAGAGATAGATAGATAGATAGATAGATAGATAGATAGATAGATAGAAGGCATGGTGTTAGATTGGTGTGAGTTTGGGAGGATCTGGGAAGAGATGAGGGAATAGTAACTATGATCCAAATATATTGCATGAAAAAATAGCTTCAATTAAATAAAGTAAGTACAGTCAGCTAATAATTACCTGAAAATATTTTCAATGTACTTAGCCATCTGTAAATTAAAACAATATTGATAGCTCTAGTATTTTCCAGTCATAACAGTAGTCATCAAAAATCAAACATCTTATATATACATAAAATATATGTATAACTACTCATACATATATATTATATGTAAAAACAACTGAAGAAAAAGGGGTAATGAATTTAAAATAGCTGGGTATACAGGATACTTTGGAGGAAGAAAGGGAAGGAGAAAATTATGCAATTATATAATCTCAAAAAATAAAAATAAAAAAGGACAAACTATATCCAATACTGGTTATATATAATGGTAAGACAGAAGGAAAGGGAAACTATTATAGCATATTGGTAGGAATACAAATTAGTTCAGGTAATGTAGAAATCAGTGTAGATGTTTCTCAGAATAGATCTCCCATATAACCCAGTTCTATTATCTCTGGAACTATTGCACAAGGGATCTAACTCTGCTTAACACAGAGTTACTTGCACAACCATATTTTTTCAGTATTATGCGTAATAGCCAAGTTATTGTATTTTCTATGCATCTATTTGCATACAGCTACATAAAATATGACATATACACACATAATAGGGTTTTATTTTGTCCTACAGAATAGTGAATTCATTTGAATAAAAAAATGAATATAACAATTGCTCATCATATTAAGTGACAAAAACTACACCAAGAAAAGCAAATATCACATTTTCTCTCACATGTGAATATATACGTGACATGAAAGTAGATATCAGAACAAAGGAAACATGCTAGCACCAACAGGAGGCAGGTGGAAAAAGAGAAAATAACAGTAGATTAATATAGCTGCACTACTTGATTATTTTGTGTGTGAATAAAAATATCTTTATGAACCCCATCACTAGATGTAATGACTGTATGCCAATTAAAAAAGTGGGAAGAATAATCACATGTGATAATGGAAGGAAAATTAAAAGCACACACATGTGTTGAGTTTCCATGAAGGCAACAGAACCAAGATAGAAAGGAAAGGTAGGTTAGATGCTATAATACTCTGATATTTGACAATGCCTTCATTAAAAGAAAATCTGTACATTATTTCATGTCATGTTTCAAAGGACCAAAATGATAATGAATAATAAAGTTGACAGAATAAAAACACTTCTTGAAAGTAGGTAGAAGGGCAAGTAGATGTCTTACCATTTTATAAATATCATTGGACTTAGTAGAAGAATGAGGATCAGTTAGTCACTCAGTACACCTGGATATATTAGAAAGAGATTTTTTGTGGTGATATATTGTGTACCTGAAAGTTTTACTGTGCTTGCCTGGCACCAAGGTCCCACAGCCACTTATAATATTTCTGTGTATTGCCTGGTCCTGCAACTGCTCAGACTCAAGTAAACACACAAAGGCTTACATTATTTTTTAACTTTGGCCATGGCAAGCTTCTCACTAGTTAGCTCTTATATCTTAAATTAACCCATTTCTATAAATGTATACTTTACCACATGGTTTTTGGCTTAGTGTACTTACTTTTACATCTTGTTTCTACAGGTGGTGGCTAGTAGCATCTCCTCTGCTCTGTCGTTCTCCTTTCTCTCTCTCTAGTTAGAATGTCCTGCCTAACCTTATTCTGCTTCACCATTGGCCACACAGCTTTATTTATCAACCAGTCAGAGGGACACATATTCACAGCATACAGAACGATATTACCCATCAATACTGTGTACCCTAATAAAATTTGCCTGAAGATCAAAGAACAGAACAAGCCACTTAATTCAATATAGATGCCAGGCCATGGTGGCACACACCTTTAATTCTAGCACTCAGGAGGCAGAGATCTGTCTGAGTTCAGAGCCACCCTGGATTACATGAGATTGATTCAGTCTAGGAGAGAAACAGAGGCAGGCAGTGTTGGCAAACAACTTTAATCCCAATACTTGGGAGTTATATGCCTTTCATGCCAGCGCTAGGAAGGATGTAATATGGCTGGGCAGGGAAAGGTATGTTAGGCATGAGGAGACAGGAACTAAGCTTTTCCACTGAGGCCTCTTCAGCAGAGGCACTTTCGTCTGGGGCCTTTCAGCTAAGGACTCAGAGGCTTTTCAAACAGAGGATTTGTGGATTTGGTGAGGTGAGACATGGCAGTGGCTTGTTCCTTTGTCTCTCTGATCTTTCGGCATTTACTCCAATATCTGGCTCCAGTTTTTTGTTTTTTGTTTTTTGTTTTTTTTTTAATACCATTTAGAAATTCATGCAATTGTTTTTAATTTAGTAGCACTGTATAGATGATAAAATATTGAAAATTACTTAATTTTAATATCAGACAGCAAAAATACAAAGTGGAATATATAAAGATATGGTGGAATCAGTTAGAATAATAACACAATACTGTAAGAATTGGCCCACATTCACACAGGGGAATTCCATTTAGAGTAACTTAAATGATATAATTATTCAAATATCTGGGATCATAATTTTATGGTAAATAGAATAAAACATAGTAAAATTAAGTTTGGAAACATTCTACAATTAAATGCACATATATTATAAATTGTATTATGCTTAATATTACATGTCCACTATTCTTATTTTCATCATATTATTAAAGTTACAATGCTCATTATCAAATCATTTTACAACTAATATTAAATGGGAATTTACATTAGTGATAGAATTTGTTTCCTCTCCTCTCTCCTTAGAAGTTATAACAAGGACATTTGATATTTCCACAGAAATGGAGAGCATTTCAGAAAACTTATTTTTCAGCAGGCATCTGAGAATATAGAGAGATTCTGACTGTGAGATTTAGCCAAGAAAATCCCAAGAAAATCATCTTAGTTATTCTAGCTATCTTATCACTCTTGATTCCAGAGAAGTCTTCCTTTCTTTACAAACATCATTAGCATCTTCTTAAGCATCACTAGGTCTAGAAAAATCCCCTCACCTTCAACAGCCTATAAGACAAAGTTGCATTTTCTGATGATAAAGTTTTCTTTGCCATTCTCAGATTTAACTTTTTCAGGAATATGACTATTTTTAAATCTCCACTCACTATGCTTGCTTTCTTGCTCAACTTAAAGTCCTTATTTGATGTTTACTTCTGCCCTTCCATGAGAAAAAGAAAAAAAACTATTTGTTTTTAATTAAGGAGTAGATTCTCTTGAGAAGGATTACTTTTTCAATACTTAAGAATGCCACAACCCTATGACTTTCCTTTTTAAATGTAAAATGTCTCTTGTGTTGTATGATAAATAAAGCTTTCCTGGAGATCAGAGAGCAGAGCTAGCAAGTAGCTAACCATAAAGGGCAGGCAGTTGTGGCACATATGTTTAATCCCAACACATGGGAGGAGGAAACAGGAAGATCAGGAATTCAAGGCTACCGTGGGCTACATGAGATTGAATCAGTCTGAAAGAGAAACAGCCAGGCAGAGTGGCTCACACCTTTATTCCCAAAACTAGGGAGGTGGAGACAGGAATATAAGGTAGATGGAGACAGGATCTCTACCTTTTCAGTCTGAGGATTCCTAGAAACAGTATCACCACCACTTTGGTCTGAGATTTCTTAGAGGTAAGAAGTTTCTGGTGACTATGGCTGCTTCTTTGCTTCTCTGATCTTTCAACTTTTACCCTAATATCTGGTTCTGGGCTTTTATTGATAAGACCAATTGGGATGGAGTTTCATCCTTGTCTCAGTTAGAACAGAAATATACACCAAACATACTTGTTTTATCATCATAATATTTTTATTGCTTATTGAACTGTCATATAAAGTTACTTATTTTTAGTTGATTTATATACTAGACATATGCAGGCCAGCTCTATTTCTACATTTATCTCAGTGAATGAATTCCTTCCTAGCAATTCCTAGTTTAATTCATTGACAGACTGTTTCTTCTCCCATGGAAATACTGAAGTTTATCACTTCATAAAACTCTCTGTCTCTCTGTCTGTGTGTCTGTCTCTCTGTCTCCCTCTGTGTGTGTGTGTGTGTGTGTGTGTGTGTGTGTGTGTGTGTGTGTCTGATAACATCTTTTCCTCTTCCTCTTCCTTTCTCCAGTGGTCTCTAATTCATTCTTTCTTACTCCATGATGCATGTGGGTTACTTCCTATTGCTAAAATCACCATATTATACTGTCTCATCAGATTCCTTTCTGCTAGTAGAGGGTCAAAGTTGAGCTTACCATGTTCTATTGACTCTCCTTTTATAATGATTAAAATTTCTCTGGGGAATGGGAAGGAGAAGGCTCAGTAGATGAAACATATGACTAAGAAGTGTGAAGACTTAGATGTGTGAAGTGTGAGGCCTTTGAATCCCCGGAATCTACACAAAAGTCAGGTATACATGATGGCTAGCTGTAACTCCAGCATTCTGAGCAGAAACATAGGAGCCTGAGGCAGCTTCTAGTCTGCCCAGATTCTGTGGGCTCCAATTTTATCAAGAAGAGAAACCCTCCCTCAATAAATAAAACGGGTTAT
The DNA here is from genome assembly GCF_903995425.1 of Onychomys torridus. NCBI lineage: Eukaryota > Metazoa > Chordata > Mammalia > Rodentia > Cricetidae > Onychomys > Onychomys torridus. The sequence goes on along the minus strand of NC_050459.1, from coordinate 31,815,507 downwards.
AAAGGAAGGCAAATGTCAATCTCAGCCTTGACATTCATATGTACACACATATACAGTATCTACACATATGTGCCCACACACATATATGTGAATACACACACACACACACACACACACACACACACACACACTGCAAAAACACTTACACAGGCAAATAAATACTTTTCTAGATGTATATAATACCGTTCCACACCTGCAGAACAAATTGTTATCCAAAACTTTCTTTTTGCTTTTAAATGCGTATTTGCACATGGAACCTACTAGTTGTCCTCATGATAGAATCAAATATACCTTAATCAGTTATTTCTTTCTACCTTATTTTCTGTAGATGTACTGGTTCATGAATTGCAAAGTGCTGCATAGCTCCTCCTGACAGTATCCTAGAATTTCACTCTATTTATAAAATAACAACTTTTACTCACAATTGTGAAGCCTGGAATAAGTGATAAATAATACTCTTCTCCCTGTCATCAGATGAAATTAGTCAACAGGCCTGTAACTTTTTCTTTCATCACAAATTTCATACTTACCATAAGTCCTGTGTTACTAAGAACTTTTAGTTCCGTACAAGATTCTGCCAGATATGCTGTCTTGAAACATGACACAAATCCCCTCAAGTTGGTGAGCTGTTTAAATGCCTTTTACAATTCTTCTTTTATAACTTTGCATAGGAACTGCATCTTTAACACAGCAACTACGGTGTTCCTTGCTTTGATCTTGACAACATAAATCCCCAGCTGATTCCTCTCCACATATCCCCAAATAGAAAGACTATACATGACCCGGAAGAAAAGGCTAGCTCTTTTCCAAGTGTCACTAAAATGGAGATTATCCCTCCATCCACAGTCATTTCCTGTTTAAATTCATTTTCAAAATTTTTATATAGCTAGTTTCTTACTATAAGTGGCATCCACTCTTTAAAATTCACAATATAATCTGATTTCTGTCTCATCAACATTATTTTTAACTGTATTAATCTCCCCAGAGACAGTTGTTTGCTAATTAAGGCATGTGTTTTCTTATGATTTTTCTTCAGATGCATCAGGTTTTCAAATTCAACTCATTACTTAGTTGTTCCAATTATTATACAATGGAAATGTTGGAAAATGTAGATAAGCCTTATACTCTAAGAATATTGTTAGACTTCTGCAAACTTTTAATAATAGTTAGGTAACAAGTACCATATGTAATAAAGAGTTGAACTAATGTATTAAGGAAGTAATTATTCATAGATAAATTATAACAGGGGACCCACCAGGTTCTTTTTCACCCTCTTCTCTTCTCATGAAAACAGTGCCCTCTATTGCATGCACGATGCTGGGATCTTTCCTTAAGTAGCTCCAATTATTATTTTTTTTTCCTTAAATCATCATGGATTTGAGCTCACTGTTTTCTCAATTTAGCCCTAAGAAAATTATGGCGAGATACGCATTCTCTAATTAACCTAAAAGTGAACTATATTTCATTGCTTGTAGGATGGTATGGGGAATCTGAGAGTCACCAAGAAGGGAATCCGACTTGAAGGTATATCTGAGTTTCTACTTCCATTGTATGTGAAAGAAATTCATTCCCGAAAGGTATGTGATATGGCTTTGGCTTACTCTAAGATAATTTCGAGTTTATGTTTTCACTCAACATAGGAGCATCCAATCTCCTTATCCCCTTCATTTGCATTTAATTTCTTTAAGCTTAAGACTTATTTGAAGAAAGGAAAAGAATCAATTGAAGGACAATGGAAAGAGTTAGCTTTGAATTAGCAAATCAGGAAGCATTTGAACTGAGACACTGCTGTTTTTAGTCTTTGAATTGTGTTCTGTCACTCGAAGTTAAATGAGGTGGTAGCAGGGGGTTTGGAAGCTTTAAAGGATTTTCTCAGAAAGCACATATAGATTAATTATTTCAATTTAAGGTATCAAACACTTCCCCTTAAATGCAAATGCATTTCCAAAACACAACAAAAAGTTTGAAAGGAGGAATTAATTCATTATTTTAACTACTGCCAGAATATTTGTCCTTTGGATATGTGGGCGTATGCTAGGCACATTTTCCCAATTAACAGCATGCTAAAAGAAAAAAAGAGCTAGTTTAGTAATTGTTAGATTTGACTTGAGTTTTATTCAGAAGGTATCAACTAGTCTATGGCATCAGTATATCTCCAGTCTATCAGGATGTTTTCTGATATGTATTCATGGAAATAAATTTATTAAGACAGAATGAAAAGATTCTTATTTAAAAGTTTCAGAAAAAGATTTGTCTCATTTAAAACTTATTTTAGATTAAAATAATGCTTCAGCATTACCAAGATACTATATTAGGACATTTCTACAGTAAAATTTGGATAATTTCCATTAAGGCTTTCCCCCATTAATATAAAAGTACAATGAAAAGAATTTATTTCTAAAATTTTAATAAGGATAGATGTATCAAATTTTTTATAATACATGAACTATACAGAATATTGAATAGACTTTATTGAGAACTCTTTCAGTAGCACAAATTTAGTTTAACATTACTTCACAGATATCAATCAGATATAGAACAATAGGCACATATGTTGGTACCTGACCTTAAATAATTAAACTTTGAAAATAGCCATTTAATATTTGAGATTAGTTTTATTTATGAAAACTAGACCAAAGTGGTTATATACATTGGTATATTCCACTATTCATTCATTTCCCAGATAACTCCTATGCTGTCCACTATTAAATAGCTTAGCAAAATAAAAGAAATTAAAATGTATATAAAGAAATTAGAAAAATACTTAACTTAGATAATGGATAATAGTGGTCACACACTCATATATATATAATATTATATATATTATATTACATTACACTATATTATATTATATTATATTATATTATATATATACATATATTATAAATGCATCTTACTGGTGAGTCCAGAGGCAACAATGTTGACTTACCTCAAAAGTCTTTTGAGAATATAACAAAAGTTGTTCTCTGAGAACATGGATGACACTTGATCCCATCTCTGTCCTAAATAACATAGAGTATATGAATTTTGTAGCCTAAATATGTGAGGCAGGGGCAGCTTTACTTTCTGCCTAGAATAACTGATCTCAGCTTCACAAACATTTCCAAAGTTGGCTGTATGGATGGAGAGCAGCAGTCCTTGTTCACATCCCCATTTTTTGCTACGGGCCATCTCTGTGTCTCCAAATTTCGCCTGTTGGTAATTAAGAAGGGGTGTGCAGCATGGGAGGTGGTGACTGCAGTATCCAGAAGGGACATCCTCACTGATAACAGAATACAAAGGAGACTCACTCCTTGGAAGATTTCTGTATATGTATGAAACAAAAAAAATAAAGGAAATATCTATTTTATAATTAATATTCACACTAAAAATTGCTTGCCTTGAGTCCATATAATCATTTTTTTCTTGCTGTAAAGATTATTTATTCATTGTTAGAGGAAGTCAGGCACACAATTTTCCTCAACTTTAATTTTCAAGATAATGAAGGTAGGAATGTATAAAAATGCTTATCTCTCAGATTCAGAAGATGCACACAAGTCACGAGTAATACTAGAAATGGAGTTTTAATTAAATTTTTTGAGATATATGCTTGTAGGTACCTTCCCATGTGTTTCCTTAATTTTTGTTACAATTGTTTGTTATTTTTATTTATTTATTTGTGTGTGTGTGTGTGTGTGTGTGTGTGTGTGTGTGTGTGTACACATCATTGAATTTTTGTGGCTCTGAAGTCTGAAGACAAATTTTTGGGAGTCAGTTTTCTCCTTCATCCATGGTGAGTCCAGGGCCTAGAACTTAAGCAATCCAGTACAATAGTAAATAACCTACCCTCCAAAACCCTTCTTGCCAGACCAATATTCTCATACATTTTTTATGTATTCAAATCTACAAAATTTGCCAAATCTATGAAAGTACATTAAGTCTATTAAAATAGGAAATATATTAAAATAAAAACCGACCCAAAAGTATTCATAATAAGCTGGAAAATGTTACATCGTATTACTGTTATGTTTGCGAATGTTTCCCCTCTGAATTTCAGCCTGCCGCCTCTTTATATCTAGCCAAGTGATAGTATTTAAAAATCCCCTTCTGGTAGCAGGATGTGGTGACTCAAGCCTCTAATCCTGGCACTTAGCAAGCTGATGGAGGATTACCGCCAGGAGGCTGAGGCCAAGTGAGGCTCCATAATGAGTGCCAGGCTACTGTGGGTTTTGTAAATCCTATACATGAAAACAAGATCCCTTCTGGACAGACAGTACAGCTATCTACAAACACACAAAATTACATAACCTGACAACACGTGAGTTTGATTTAACTTTCCAGGAAACTATTCTCATCCTCACCACTCTCTAGCTGCTGGCACACATGCACACGCACACACACACACACACACACACACACACACACACACACACACAAACACACACACACACTCACACACACTCACACACACACACACACACACACTACATATATCTTGAAATATCTTCTATTATCCAAACAATCTTACTCAGTTTTTAATTGAACCTTTCTAAGTAGTCCACAAAAACTGTATTTACACATGTATAGTATATATTCTACCTTGAACATACTTAGGATTCAAAATTTTTAAGTTTGAAAAATATTAAGCAGTATTTTCCCAGCTTAATCACTTCCTGGCAGTTTGTAAAGTTAAATGCCCAGTTTTCTCCAGATAGGAAAAGCACAAAGGCTGTACAGTTTGAATTGCTTATGGTAAATGATAGCTGATGATAATATTCCATATTATCTTCAAAGCACATGGTGTCACATTAGGACCAAATATTTCAATTTCAGGAAATTAAGACAATTGCATTTGAATGCTAATGGGCTTAAATAATACATATTTTTACTGAATCTAACCAGTAAAATTGGTATTGTGTCATATTATTGATCTCTTAATCACCTGAGACTAACTGAACCACAACATTTTATATTGTTTACTTTTTTCCTAGTCAACGATCTTTACTTAAGTTGTTTCCTCATCTAACAGGAATGGTGTATAACAGGCCAGTAGTTATTCCCAAGTAGATGCCCTCAGATATTTCCAACTCCAGTATGTGGGCAAAAAGGCAATGAAGTATTGAGTCTTTAGAATTCTGAGTGAACAAAATATGAAGAGCTTTGCTCTTCCTAAGCCCATGCACTGGAATCCAATGTTGGGTTTCTAACTCAGTGTCTGGTTACCATTAGTTTTGGGTTTTGTGCGTTTGAGTTTTTCTAGATTTCATACACAAAGACATGGGAAAGGACTTTTGTGCCTATGCAGTAGCATGGTAAATTCCTTCTCTGTCTCTTTCATGTATCACAGCATATCTCAATTATTCAGATTCCTTTTCCCCTATACATATCAATTTATACAAATAAACAAGACAGGAATTCCAAAATTAATTTATCATTACCACCATTATGATTTTGCAACTGGATATTTAATATGGGAGACATCTATGATTTTTGCAGTATTGTCTGTTTAATCCAAATTTCAAATAATTTATATCATTCCAAAATCTTTACATTGCAAAACAACAAAATTAATAGCAGCATCATGGTCATATAATATATCTGCAAAAATAAAATGATAAAGAAAACATATATGTAAAGTGAAACATGTATATGCTCTTTTAAATTAATATGGCATTTAACAGAAAAATGCAAAGTCAATTGAATAATTGCTATATTAGCATATTAACATTTTAAACCTGTCTTTATGGTTAAGAATTAATGAATATGATTAAGAAGCTGGGTGTATTAATGTCATGATTAATATCACACAACATTTGGTACTATCATTTGGGATGATTACCTCCTCTCAAATCTGTTCTCCTCCTTCCATACTTTCTCTTCTTTTCTAACAGTATCATTTTAATTTTGTCATAGTCAATAAAATTTACATTCTGCTTTGCTGCTATATTACCTGAATACTCTGGTCTTGGTTCTGCCTATACATGAAAGCATAGCCACTACCAGCATTTTTGTTACTGGACAGTCCAGTGGGCATTTAGCATTCTGATGATTCCTTGCTTTAACTTACTGTTAATTAATTTGTTTGTTTGTTAATGATTGAAATATCTAGTCTCTCTGAATGTTGCTTTTGTGTTTTTCTGGGAGTGTTAGTGATGGCATTTTCCTTTTCTTCAGATTTGTAAATATTTGTCTAGTTCATCTTAACATTGACTGTTGGCATAACCTGTGGCAAAACAAACTAATATTTTTTTCCTGTTGATGATGTAATGTCTGGGGATCTGGGAAGTATTTGGATTCATTGTTTCCATTTCAGGGAAAATTTCACTCCTGTGTCACCTGATAGCTCACATGTTGCTTGCTGGTTGGTGACTGGTCAGTGTGAAAGGAGGAGTCACTCTTTTTCCCAGAAATCTTCTGGCCTCATCCTTCTGGTAGCTGAGAGTCCTTGTATTTAGGGCTTTACTTGGCTACTAACTTTCAGTTGTACTTGCTGAGTTCCTTAGTTCAGAGGTAGCCATCATCCTTACATCGCCATCTTTCTGAATCTTTAAATGCTCTGTGGTTTTCTTCAAACCATAGGTAGTCATCATCTGGATTTCCTCATATGTGGAATTACTTTCTCCATGAGAATTTTGCCCTTGCTCTCAGTAATTCATATATTTTGTGTGCAGTAATGTTTAAATTACCAGGGATTTCTAGCACATCTTTTCTTGACATTATGATTTACTTGAATCCCTGTGATCCATGGTAATATCAATTATATGAAACTTAGGTAAATTTTATATTGCTTATAAATGTTACCAAAAATATTTAGCACTTACTGTTTGAGTATTTCAATGGTCTAAATTTTGAAATAAAACAAGGACTGCATATCTGTTTGTAAACTGGGCTACAGGAACTGAGCAGGAAGACCAAGACAAATTGAGGGTCTGAGGAGTCCCTGAATCCCTGGTAGCAGGGCATGGATGAAGTTAATCTATGGGTTCCACTGGTTGTCCATTTCTCCAGATTTCAGCCTGTGCCATAGTCAAAGATGCAGTAGTAATACTATCTCAAGACCCGTTGCGCTACTTTGTTTTCTCCATTCAAATCTTAATTTGTGTTAGACCTTTGGTGAACATACAAAACTACTGAAATTATTAAAACCTTAGGTGGCTTAATATGTTAAGTAGTGAGGGAGAGAGAGATTTGGAACTTTCCTGAAATTTAGTGTACAGTCTTAAGTGAGACTCTTCTTCCTTATCTCTCTTTTACTCTTCACCGTCCCAATACTTCCCTCCCTTCCTTTGTCCTTCCCTCCATCAAATTCCCTCTCTTCATGAACAGTCAATAGGCCACAATACCATAATGTGAGTAGTCCATTTCCATCATTAATCTTTTATACTTCATTACCAATGTCTTTATTTCTATTCTCTCTCTTCTCTTCTATTGATATATTCATAAAGACCGACACTTTAGCTTTAAGGGATGTTCTTACAACTAACTCCTAGTGTTGGATTTTGTTATCAGTGACTTGGAAAGATTTTGCCAATTACCCATTCTTTTTCTTCAGGATGGATTTAATCATCAGCCATCAAATTTCATAAAAATCCTGCTGGGAACATAATGATAGGTACACTGGATTTCATGTAAATGTCATCTTTATATTGTGGTATCTTCCCAGCTGGGTGTATGGTGTCTTTCAGTATTTCCTGGAATCCCTGTGCATTTCTCAGAAACTCTTCTTACCATCTTCTTTGCAGCACTACAAATCCCTGTGTAATCACCTTAATGTTCCTACTAGTTGTGTGAATGTGTTTAATCACTTAATGATTCCCACTAGCTACTGAATGAGTTTCTACTCCCTTTTCTTATTGGACATTCTGCTAGTATAGAAGAGATTATAGTTTCTTGTTTTGTGAATGGAACTTGGGTATTTTTTGACTTTTTAAAAGAATTATTTTAATTGGAATAGAATTATATCACATCCCTCTTCTTTTGTTATTATTGAGTTAAATTATTGAGTGAATAATTTTTGATTATGATAACTAACTGTGAGCATGCTTTAGAACTCGGGATCCTAATTTCTGTGTTCAAACCCTGAGTTTGTGATTCAGACTTGTGTCTTGTAATCACTACTATTTCATCATGCAAATCAAAATTCAAAACAGCCCATAATACTTTAATACTACAGTATTGTAGTTAATGCAAATTGAAGTAAAAGTTTAAAAACTAAATTTGACATTATGCTCATTCCAATAATTATCAATCTCAATTTATAGAAAGATAAACACATACTGGATGCACTGTGCATTTTGGAGTATTCAGTGAGTGCTTTGCCATAAGCACAATTAGCAAAAAGTCAGATCTGATAGTACAGCTTAATCAAGTGAAAAATTAGATTTACAATGAAAGAGATTTTAATTTAATAGAAATTGCTTTTGTTTGTACAATAGGAAAGAATTGATGTGAATGTGTACATGAGACAGAGGGAAATTAAGAGTTTATTTTGGAGCTGCTTTGTCTATCAGATATATAAATGGTTTAATGAATCTAGATTTCATGTTAGAGATGAATGCTATAAATAAAATTATTTTAAATGTGTATGTTAATGTGATATGTGTAGACAAAATTCTAAATGGTCTTATTAAATAAGAAACACAGAGCCAAATGCAGAGTTAAAAGCCCAACAGATCAGAGCATTAGCAAATAGCCTTTAGTTTACCACTCACTGCCATCCTTTCCCTGAGAGACCATCTCCTTTGTTACCTGTCGTTTTATTGTCTTTCTGTTCTACCTTCTCATTGACTCTAAACCCAACTACATGATTTTTTCGTCACTGACTGTCTATGCAGACCTCCAGGTCTCTATGGTATGTACTAGGATTAGAGGTTTGGGTCACTGCTTGGCTGTGTCCTTGACCACACAGAGACTCTGCCTGCCATGTGATCAGAATAAGGGCGTGTGCCACCACCACTGGACTTCTGCTAAATGGCTTGCTTTTAGCTCTGATCCCAATGCAACTTTATTTATTAACATACAAATAAAATCGCATTTCAGCACAAATAAAGTATCACCATATGTATACTTATGTACATATGAAAGTAGACATAATTGCATATGTTATTAAACATTGAGCAGAAATCCTAAGTGAATGCCAATACAAAATGTAAAACAGTGCTACTCTAGTGTTGAAAGGCTTGGGAAGAAGTAAATGAATACAGAGCAACTAAGAGGTAATATAAGTGAGATAAAAAGAAAGCCAAAAAGAATAACATTACTGGAAGCATAGAAAAGATACTATTTTCAAGGGAAATAGTGAACATCTATTTTCAATGAACCAAGCATCAAGAAGACTGACTATTCATCTTCTGATGTCATTTTGATTAAAGTTCAGTCACAAGTAAATATTCACATATTAGTTTTCACATATTAGATTTCTAGCAAGATGATGCATATCAATTTCCTTACTTAATATTTGCAGCAAGTGTCGTAGAAAGCATACAAACTATGGATATTTGTGAAGCACTCTTTTATAATTTGAACACACTTTCCTCTTGAGAGGGTCCAAGTTCTTATTAAAATTGCTAATCAATCTACTAATTGCTTTGAATATTTGCAAATGTTTGGTATTACTGTTGTTTTCCTGTACACTTTATGTTGATCACATCCTTAAATTCTGTTTTATTAATTTATTATTTTATCACTCTTATAAGAATCATTAAGAGATCCAATTTTGTCTTTTTTCTGTACTAAATCAATGTAATGACATAAAATTTATTTTTTGACCATAAAGGCACAGCTTGCTTGCTTCTTACATTTCCTCATTTGTTTATTCGGACACTATACTACAAAAAAAAATCTTCCCCCTATTTTTACTTAAACTTTTATTTTGGCCTATTACAGTCTTTAACAAGAACTGTATAGATAATGTAATTCCTATCACCGAAAAGTCACCAGACTCTTAACGGTGCATCCACATCTCTGGATTTCAGCATGAGCTGAGACTCAAGGCTCCATTACCACACTTTCTTTTGTGTACCTCAATTTTGTAAAAGTCTCCTATAGGATATTTTCTTTCCTTATAATGAATACTTGCTTTATAAATAATAGAACGCTGAGGTTTTATAATTTTTAAAAATATATGAAATTTGTTAAGTTAGTTGGAATAGGCAGTGCAAATAATAGAAATATTGGATTTGCATTCATTCAACACATGTGGTAAATATGAATTTTCAATGGTTTACAGGACATCTTTCTTGCTAGTTTCAACCAATCTCTGAATTTATGAGATCATATTATTCTCACAAAAGTTATATTGCTAAGGTAGAATTTGATATTTCATTCAGTATTAAGATTTATATTCTGGTATAATACTACACTAAACTAAACACTAATCAAAGTAAGATTTGTGCTCACACAATTTTATCTACAATCTTCACATGGGAGACATCTCAAATTAGGTGGCATTCTTGCAATACACTACAGAATCTACCTGCCTCAATATTTAATCCTCTAATATATTAAGATTTTTCATGTAGTAATATAGTCTAATGTTCCCAAATTGCCATCCACTGAAAAAATCCATACCTTTCAACAAATAACAGATTTGACTTTATTTTATTTTCTGTTTCAAACAGAATCTTCCTACTATAACACAATTAGTTTATAAGTATGACTAATGAAAAATATATATGTTTGCTTGGATATTAATAAAGAATATCTTCAGTTATCTATTCATACAGTTAAAATTAACTCTATATTTAAAACTGTACACCAAGGATGGCAATATTTATTAAATGTTTACATTCAGTAACGAATAAGTATAAATCCCAGAAAGAAAAGTGAACTGTCACGGCTATGGACTATAGTGGAATTTGTCACATACACACACACACACACGCGCGCGCGCACACACACACACACACACATTCTTTCTGAAATGAAATTACCATATCATTAATAAGTGTATTTATAATTTATATTTAATTCATTTCAAGAGTAAAACCATGTTTGAAAATATAGTAAATTATTTGTAAGATTATTTATATAATTACAACATTTCTCCATTCCCCTTTCTCTCCCTAAAATCTACCATATACCCTTACTTGCTGTCTTTCAATTTCAAGGCTCTTTTTCATGGTTATTGCATATTTATATGTATATCCATATAAATTCCAGGTATAAATAAATATATATATATAGTTATTTTTACATATGTTTTCTGACAATTTGGCATTGAATAACCAATTGGTGTGCTCTTTCTTGGGCAAGACTATTTCTCTCAATATATACATTACACAGTCGCCTTGAATTCTTTGTGAAAGGCTGAGGCCTTTTGTGTTTCCCCAGTTGACTTTGACATGTCTCTGTTGTTGTCCATGTTCAGCTTCTGTTTAAGCAATCATGTTGGTGAGCCTTTATGAGTGCAGCTTCTAATATAACTAAGAGATACAATCTCACAGAAAACTCCCTGATCTTCTGGCTCTCTCAATCTTCCCACCCTTTTTTAAATTTAACAGTGTTCTCTGAACATTAGAGGAAGGAGTGTTTTTATAATGAATCCACAGGGACTGAACAGTGTTTCTGAAAAATTCTAAGAGTGAGTTTGGAAATGAAAGTGATGTTTATGCAACTGTAGAATGGATGTTATTCAACGTAAAAGTTTGCCCATTTAAGAGAATAATTTTTATCCAACTTATTTGAATATCAAGCAGTCTAATTATTATTCTGAGGCCAAAAATCATAGTCTCTAGTGTTGTTAGATTTACTAAAATAATGTAATCAATAATGAAATGACCATGAACCCATGTTATTTCAAAATTTAGAATGAAATATTATCTTGACTGATACTTTGCTATTTACTGTAATTTGGCAATCCATTATTTCCACTGATATACAGAAGACAGGTATGATACAGCATCACTTCTGCATAATGTATTGCTGAACACTTTCTGGGCTATTTACTGAAGCAAAGTGTAGATTTCGAGCAAACCATCTCTATTTGGCACTTTCAGGAATCTATGTACTATTACTCCTTAAAATAATATTGGCTCTTTTTGTATGAGTTTGGGGTATCTTTTACTCTGAAAAAAATCCAGCTTATATGTAGTTTCCTAGAGATTATATATGTATTATATTGATTTTATTTTTGATGTTGTTCATTTGTGTGTATGTGTGTATATTTCCTTAAGAAGAGACCATGGAAGAACATGCATGACTTAGTGAATGGCTCCTCATGGCTTGTTCAGACTACTTGCTTTTTTCTTTTTATTACTTTTTTTATTTTTGAGATTATGATATGGTTACATTTCTCCTTTCCCTTTCGTCCCTCCAGATCTCCCTCTTACACCACCTTCTTTCTTTAAAATCCATAGCCACGCTTTTTATTCACTGCTGTTGCATGTGTATATCTTTTTGTATAGACATTCTATTCCTAAACATAGCTTGTTCCTCAGCATCTATCACATTACCTCTATGTGTCTTTGGGGCTGAAACAGGCATTGGATAACTGATTGATGTGCTCTTCTCTGGGGATGACTCTTTTTCCTGTCCTCTGCATTCCTTAATTGCCTGAATTCTTTGTGTGAAGTTGAAGCCCTGAGCTTTCTTTCACCTTCTTTGGCTACTGTTGCTGTCCAAGTTCAGCTTATGTTTGGTTAGCCATGTGAGTGAGACTTTATTCCTGTGACACTGAACTAGGTGATACAATATCACAGCAAACTCTCTGATCTGCCTCTTACACTCTTTCACCTCCCTCTTCCTCAATGTTCCTTGAGACTTAGGTATAGGAATATTTTTATAGATACACCTATAGGCACTGAGCTCTTTGATTCTCCATTTAGATAGGATGTGGTTTGCTGAAAAGGACCTGTATGTTGCAAAGAATTTTTCTTGATGAGGGGTGAGGACTGACTGCACTTATCTGTGAGTATAAGGACAAATGTTTAGAATGTCATTAGAGAGTATATTGGTTTAGTAAAGGTGGCTGTAGCTTCACCTCCAATATTGTGCCTTATGTTGGCCTGCGTAGTTAGCTAGGTTATCAGTATCAGCATGGTTTCCATATTCTTGAGAAGATCTTAAGTTGAACTAGATAGCTGTTGGTATGTCTGTCACTACTGTACCCTTCGGCTTGTCAAGCTATACCGACAGCTATTGTAGCTCATACACATCATAGCTTGGTAAGACTGTTGGGCACTTCTCTCCTTTTGAAGCTTTCATGGTACCTTCTGGTACCATGAAAGTCATTCAAGAGGAGAAATTCAAATCAGGTCTAGCTCAGGTCTAGCTCACAGGACTCTGAGCCCTGTGTCTGATGTTCTGAGTGTCTTCAGTACCAGGGAATTACCCTTCCACCTCTGGAGATCAACCAAGGGCAATAACAATCACCTCTGTATTTTAGGAGTCTTTTGGATAGCTCTGACCACAATTCAAAAGACAACTTCTCATGGCTACTTTTACACAATGGGGGGAGCATGTTAATGGCCCCTAAATGAAAGGCACCTTCTGAAGATAGGATCTTAAGATTGTTCAGAATGATCAAAACTCTCTCTTTCATCTGAAATAGTTGTTTGGAGTTATGAGCTTAAAAGTCTGTGTTTTAGAGAGAAGGAGTGATAGTTTAATGGGTAAACTGCTTTCTGCGCAAGCATGAGGACCTTAGTTTGTACCTCTAAGACTCCATGAAAAAGGCAGGTGCCACAGTAAATATCCCAAATCATGGTGCTGTGTGCAAAGACCCAAGGATCTCAGAGGCTCTATTCATTTACACTAACAAGTCTGTGAGCTCTAAGATCATAGAAGGAACCTGCTTCAAAATCTAATGTTGTGAGAGATAGAGGAAGACATTAGTTACTGAAGTCTCTGTAGAAGTATACATGCACATGTGTACCTAGATACACACACCAAAAAGGTACATATGAAGAATAATCTCTGTTTTAAAGCAGACACATGAACAAAATTTCAAAGCAACTGTGAAATGAAGCGTGATTTATAAGCAATATATTCAGTCTAAAAAGTTTCCTCCAAATTTATAAATTCCTGTAATATACCTGTATCTTTCTAACTTTTGAGTCACTTCTTGAGAAATAATTTTTACTTCTTAAATTTTAACTACTTCTATTAAAAGTCTATTTTATATTGGTTTAGTGGGGCATCTAAAATTTCAGAGAAAATTGTTAAGTCACTTGGTATACTGTAACCTGCAAACAAAATACCCAAACATGAATGACTATTTGATGTATATGAAATAAAATTAATAAGATAAATTAAAACAACAGGAAATATGCAAGTGAGGACATGGTATTTTATATCTGACTTCAGAAAATGATTGAACTTTTATAAAGTTGTCTTGGTTTGTTCTGATTTCTGTAGGAAGTATGTTTCAAATTCTCACAATCTTAGCCCCTTTATCTTTGAAAAGTATCAAAATAAGATTCAACACAATATGTATACATGTGTAGTTTTATGTACTATATATATATATATATATATATATATAATAGTGATATATGTATTGTTAACCATTGATCTTAAAAAGCCATTTTAAATGTTGAAACATAATAAAATAGACACTGAGCATGCTGGTTGTTCATGAAGAGAAGGAAGATGAGAATGAGGATTATAAAGATATGAGAAGGATAGTATCGCTAACTCATTAGTCTTGCTTTCTTAGTATTAAGTGCATCATTTGCAGTTTTATTTTCCTTTTCTTTTCTAGTTATGAAAGTATTCATTAGAATAACAAAAATGAGCTACAAATTATTTTGTGAGAGAGCTTATCTAATGTTGCTATCAGTTGTTCATTAATATTTTAAATGTTTTTCTTTGGTGTTGAAAAATGCCCTGGAAATCTGAACTTGTCCAGAAATTGCCACTCACAAAACTCCGATATTGCTGTCCATGATGTCTACTCCTTCTATGTTTGGATTTGATTGATTTTATCTTCTTATGAATATTTTTATTTATCTTAATGTAGCTCAATAATTTTCATGCAGTTCTTGACAGTTCTCTATATTGTTTTATTAATGTCAACATGATTTTCTTATCGTTTTGTAATACAAATTGCTAAATGGTCTTATTAATAAAAAATGTGGAGCCAGATATTGGGGTGAAAGCTGAAAGATCAGAGGAATAGAAGAAGCTCTACATACACACTTTTCATTTTGTGAACTTGGCTCTCAATGGTGTTATCAACAATCGCTCTCTGAACTTTGTGATTTGAATGGAACTCACAGTAATATGTGACCTCAGCTCACAGTTCCTCTGTCGCTCTTTCCTCACAACCAATCCAGATTATAGTCTCCATGCAATGTTTCTTTGCATTTGGACTCAGACTCTATTTGGACTGTTGTAAAAACTTGGAGTTCTCTCTGTGAGGCTCCCTCCACTGTAGAGCACTGTTCCCAAATTCTAGCCAAGTCTCCAGCATTGCTTCCCCTTCCATATGATTCTATAGCACTGCTTGTTGCCAGAGCTTAACAATTTGAAAAGTGTGTATAGCAGAAAGTCTTCATGAAAGTCAAGTTCACCTCATCACTTTCCACATAATGTGTTTCAAACCTATGCTTTCTGCTCCCAGTGACAAAAACAGCTTGTTTCATATATTAATCCTGGTTATCGTTTTTTTTTTTTCTTTTAAACCAGGAGGTTAAATTCCAAATTATTTACTCAATGATAATAAGAAATAATAGTTTGTACTCTTACTTATCACTTTAAAAAATTTTAATATTATCAGTTATGATTGACAATATGCTAGTCTGTGTCTAATGCAACACATTATGCTACATTGTGTCCAGAGAAAATCATTACATTTTCTTAGCATTGCTACACAGTAGCTGCTGCTCTTATTCTCACCGACAAGCTAGGAAATTTGAGACTCAAAAGGTTAAACAATTTACTCTGGGTCATCATGGTAGAATGCCAATTTCTAACTTGTGCCCAGCCATTCTTGTTAAGCAGCAATCCATTCATGCTCATAAAAATGTCTCTTCATTGGAGAACATTTCAGAGAACTGTAAGATCAGAACTAAGTAGGATGTTTGCATCAAATATCTATTACTTTAAAAGCCAATAAAGCAATTGGGAGAGTATGTGGAAAAGGAAGTAATATGGAAGACTCTTAGTTGTGAATTATGCTCTGCTGATATTCACATACCATTACTTTTACATGTGACAAATACAACACAATTCTCAAAATATATAATGGAACCATATGACGTAATCTTGTTAGAGCCATCAATATTATAGGTCCTTATTCAATTGCTGTACAGCATCCCACAGCTCTCTTACACTGCACATTCATAATTGATTCAAAAGAGAATTTTTCAAAAACATTGCAGTATAGCAAATAAAGCTTCACAGTTTCTGAGTGAATGGACATTTATTTTACTATTGTATTCAAGAAAAGAATTACTGTTTATAGGAAGTGGCATTTTTAAAAACAATCATCTAAATCATTTTCATTTTTCTCTACTCATTTTGCCTAGTGTCAAGCATACATAAGAATTCTAGATGCTGCACATTACTGTTCAACTCTTCTCATTCTAGGTATTATTATTATTATTATTATTATTATTATTATCATTAAAATTTTAAAGGTCATGAAGTAGAAGTTCTTTGTAGATTAACTGGAATTGCTCCAGATGTCTAATAGTGATTACATATCTTTTTAAACAACATGTATGTATTCCAGAATGATGGACATTTGTATCTAATTATTTAGAACACTCATTAAATAGCTTTTTTATTTTCTTGTTGAGGTTTTGTATTATTTATGTTCTTGGTAAACAAAACTTGTCTTAAAAATGCCTTTAATCCTAGCACTAGGGAAACATAGGCAGGCAAATCTCTGGTTCAAGGCCAGTCTGGTCTACAGAGATAATTGCAGGACAGACAGGGTTATAGAGATAAACCCTGTCTCAAAAAAAAAAAATAGAGAGAGAGAGAGAGCGAGAGAGAGAGAGAGAGAGAGAGAGAGAGAAACACCCAAAGAATTCAGAATACTGAATATCAAGAAAAAATAGCCAAATTGAATGGAGAGTATAGAGTTAAACAGAGTTCTCAAAATATGAAACATAAAAAGGCTGTGAAACATCATTAGCCTTCAGAAAAATGAAAATTCAAATTACTTTGAGATTTCTTCTCACCCAAAGCATAATGACCAAGATCAATGAAACATATGAAAATATTTGCTAATATGGATACAAGGAATTAGGAATACTTATTCACTGCCTGTGGGAGTACAAAATCAGTACAGCAAATTCAGAAGTAAATTTAGAGCTTCCTCAAAAATCTGAAATCTACCATAATATTCAACTATACCCATCTATGACATAACTATACCATCATACAGAGATATTTGCTCATCCATGTTCATTGCTGCTCTATTCATAATAGCCAGGTTGGAAACAGCATATATTTCCATCACCTGATGCAAAAGTTAGGAAAATGTGATACATAAAATATTACTCAACTGTTAAGGAAAATAAATTTTGCAGGTAATCAGATGAAGCTAGAAACAATCATCTGGGTAGGGCAACCCAGACCCAGAGCACCCAGAACAATAGAACAACAAATATTGCCTATATTCTCTTATTCTCTTACACATGGATATTAGACACTAAGCACTCTCTCTCTCTCTCTCTCTCTCTCTCTCTCTCTCTCTCTCTCTCTCTCTCTCTGTGTGTGTGTGTGTGTGTTATTCATAGTAAACTCACAGGTTAGGTAGCTTGTAGGGAACTGGAGTCTGGTGTAGGAAATCTTCTAAAGATGGAGAAATAGAATAGCTTCATAGAAAGAGAAAGGAGAACCCAGAATAGGGGGATTAAATGGGGAGAGAAATTGGAGAAGAAGGAACAGGAGAGAATGTGGGGACCTTTTGAAACTCCATATTGAATCCCAATACTCTTGAAACTTTCTAAAATATATTCATTTATTAAAGCAATTTAAATGAAGTTACTATATAATGAGGTAGAGAGTGCCTCAACAAGGTGTTACATGAAACCAAATAAAAATCCCAGTATCAGGGGTGGATTGCATTGTTTCCAGTCTTTGTCTAAAGAGGTTCCATAGGCATATGGTGAACATTAAAGTCTATTGCCAATGTTATTGGTTTCCCTCCACAACCTGCTAGACCTTATTGCTGAACACACCTCATCATTGTGTCACTGGATATGGAGACATGGAGCTGGTGCTCAACTAGAAGTTTCATTAGTTCATGCATAATAACCAATGTTCTTAATGATGTAGAGAACTATACAAGCTAATGAAAAAGAAAAGTAATCATTGATCTCCTTCAGTCTTAAAACTTGTGAGGTACAAGGGCGAAGTGCCTACAAGATATGCCTGCCTTAGTGCATGAGCTGGCTGTCTGGAACCTTGGGCTTACACAGGGACACTTTGCTCAGCCTGGAAGGAGGTGACAGGACCTGCCTGTACTGAATCCACCAGATTTAAATGAATCCCCAAGGGAGTCTTGGCCCTGGAGGAGATGGGAATGGAGGGGAGGGGCTGGAGAGAAGGCAGGGGCGGGAGGGGGGAGGACAGGGGGAACACATGGCTGATGTGTAAAATTAAAACACAAATATAATTTTAAAATATGCTGGTAAAATAGTGACATACATGCTGTGGGATTAAACAACTACATTTTCAACTCGTATTTAAGGCTTGCTTCAGAAGTCATAACCCATGTTGGACACTGTTAATAAGGACAAGAGCCTGAGACTAGATATGTCCTGGACCTTAGGGGAAACTTCATATTATTATATTGCTAAATGAACTTAGAGTTGTTTGGGTTTAATTTCAATGTTTATTTCTTAAGAGATAATAACATGAAATTGACTGAAAAAGGATGGGAAGGAAAGATCTGGAAAGAATTAGGGGATTAGGAAAGATCTGGAAAGAATTATATATTCAATTATACTGCATGAAAATGTTAATAAAGAAACTATTCCTAAATAAACTGTGATGCTGATAACAGAATATCTGGCCGCAGGGCTGTCTTGGAGGATAAACTGTTTGCTATACCTTGTTAGGACCTGAGTTCCCACCACCAGAACCCATTCTATAGTCCAAGGTGACAGTATGTATCTGTAACTCCAGTCCTGGTAGGCAGAGACAGAAAGAATTGAGATCAAAGAGAGGTTGAATTTCAAAGGAAATAATAACATAGAAATGCAACTGAGGAAGACCTTTGTCAACCTCTGCCCTTCACATCCACCTGCACACATGGTCCTCCACACGTGAAAATATATACAAAGTCACACACACACACACACACACACACACACACACACACACACACACACAAGAAATAAGAACAAAGTGTGTTTCAGGGAAGATATCAATAGCAAACACAAAATAGTGTGATTTAGTAATGCATGTGGCATTCTTTTAGAGAATAGTATCTGAAGGTCCCCAATAAATATAGGAGCTCTGACAGTTCTGAGAACTTTTTTTTTGGAAATTACCTATCATTGTGAGAAAGTGAAGCTAAGACAAGAACTGCTCATGTGCCACACTTCTTTAGAGTTCAGGGGCAAGGTCAGCAGTATGGAAAGTTCACCACTAACCAACAAGCTTCGTGCCAGTAGGTATGGTATGGAAGTAAGTGAAAGTATGTGAGCACTCACCAGTTGCATTAGTCTTTCCAACAACTGTTAACTAAGTTCCAAGCCAAATCTTGTATATTAAAATAGTAAAATTCTCTATGGAGTCAAGGACAAGACAAAGGCACTTAATGTGATGAATATAATTTCACTAACTATGACTAATACCTTTCCAACATAACCTTGACATTTTGCCAAGTAGTTGAGATAGGAGGGAGGGGAAGTAAGATTATGAGTCAAGAAAAATGAAAAAGCTTATTTTATTAGTGATTTGAGGCTATATGGAGAGAACTTAAATAGAAACTTAAATGGAGCTAAGAATACACTTAGTTAAGACTATGACTCTCTTCATAATTCTAAAACTCTCCCATATAAAAACAACCAGTAAAATAAAATGTTATAATAAAAAAGGTACAAACACCACTCCTCTCAATAAAAGGCCTGCAAATCCAATTTAAATCCTTTGTTTTTGTATACCCTATCTAAACATATCAATGTAATCTAACTATTTGAAAATGTATTGACATATTACTTTATGGGACAAAGTCAAATGTAATAATATAAGCACCATTTTAAGAAAACTTTGGTTTAAGAGTTGCTTGCCCCACCACCCAAGATACCTTCTCATGGTTCTCTCTAGAAGTGAGAGATTAGAGGAAATGAGGTGATTCTGTGCCATTTTGTTGATCATTCTAGCAGCTGACATCATACTATGTCACCTGACATACCATTGGCTTAGAGGGTTACAGATTTCTGATTGGCAAAGCTTCACATCTGCTATTATTTAAATTAATGAGTCAATTCCAATCCTCTGTCCCTCTGCCACATCTTGTAAATCTCTGTCTTGATCTCTGTGTTCAACTAAAGGCTATTCCCGCTACCCCCAAATCTTCACAGCTATTTAAGCCAATGAACAGCTATCTTACTCTGACTTCACACTCCCAAGGAAACTTGCACAAAGTGGAGACTTCATATTCTTCTCTTGTTCTCCATGTACAGCTCTCTGATGTTGCCCTCTATTCCCTGCACAGCAGGCTGAGTATCTTCTCATTGAGATCTGTGAACACAATAGCTTTAGTTTTCCTGAGCCTGACCCTCGTGATGGAAATCATCTCATATATAATTGCCAAACATCTGCTTCTCAGTAATTTTGGTTGTCACAAACAAGGGTCACAACAAGCCTAGAGAATGTCATTCTATAGATTTTGTGGTCTCTACTGGAAGTGTATAAGAAGCCATTATGATAGCCATGCACAGCAGAAAAACAGGACCGTGATGATCTTGGTTTAGGTAGTTTGAAGAAGATGGATACATTGGAGAATAACTGAAATGATAAAATTTTATGTACATAAAATGGAATTGTTGTTTTTATTGGCAGTTTTATGCCCAAACTAACACATTTAATTTTCAATAAATGTCCAAGTCACTGATGAGGTTGTCACTGGGAATGTGTATATGAAAACATCACTGGTGTCTCTCCATGGTAATAGGCACTTGGGTTTGATTTTAAGATTTCATTATTTCTATGGCTTTTATCTGTGAAAATATTAACTATTTCTTCTCTTGAATCATATCATACTCATTAATGCAAATAAAATGACAAAATATTTTTATATAGATAATAGTCATCAGGTATGACTAAAATTTGAGTCATCCAGTCTTACTATATCACATTCTTTGTTCTCAGGACTTTCCTTTCATTTACATTAGACATGGTTAAATTATAATGTGTGTATACATATATTCAATTTTGCCTTCTTAAATATATCTTTTTTGGGAACTCTATTTAACCCTAAATTTAAATTTCAAATCTATTTTCTAAATCATTTCCAAAATGTACTTGACACCTATCTATCTGGGAAAAATTATTATGATTACTTCTATGAGTATATGAGCTGTTTAAAATATACTCTGCATTTTGTAATCTATAGTACCATAAAAGGTTTTGTAAGGTATATGGACCTTATGTATTAATATTCTCTACTAATGTTTCTTTTGTGCACTACTGTAACAAAATAATAGCAATCCTAACATTCTAAAAAAAAGAAATATTTACTTGGTAGTTATTATATATAATATGTTAAGTATAGTTTAATAACTTTAAAAAGTTATTTATTATTACTACTATTATGTACATGATTCCATTTTGTAGATGAGAAACTAGAATTCCAAATAGACAAAAAGCTTCTCTACAGTCATTTGTCAATTAAACGATAGAACCAGAATTTGACCTTGATGCAGAGTTATGAGTCTTCCACAATATTCACTAGAATAGATTACTCCATATTTCCATGACATAAATATAATCATAGACTATTTTAGGAGCTAACATATGCAAAGCTGCCTTTTGCTTCATCAATATCAGAATATTTCCTAATTACCTGCCTTGTACCTTACCTTCAAGACATGCTGAGCTTGTGTGCACCTGGGGTTTATTTCTGTCTCTGACCTTTGGTTTTCTGCATGTGTCATTACCCTCCCCACCCTGCTGTCTTGATTTTTACTGGATTCTCCATTATTTGCCACTTGTGGCGCTTAAGGTACACACATATTTTGTGGATTTTCATTTTGTAAGTAGAAAAATTAAAGGCAATGTCTCATTTCTGTTTTAGCCTCTATCTCTTAGCTCTACTTTATTATTAAAATACTAAATTAATATATCTATGAAAGAATTGAGCACTGGAGTTTAAAAACGTATTTGTTGAAGTTTAATCAGTTATGATTTTTGTTGCTGTGATAAAACACCATAATCAAAAGGAACTTGGGGAGGGATATTTATTTCATCTTAGAGATCTCAGATCATAGTCTATCACTGAAGGATGTTAGGGCACGAACTCAAGGTAGAACTCAAGGTAGAAGCCATGAATAATTGCTTTCCATGGTTTACTCAGCCTGTTTTGTTACAAAATTCAGAACTACCCTTCTAGGAGTAGTAACCACCCACAGATCAATTATTAATAAAATTAAAATGTCTAACAGGCTTGTGCACATCCCAATACAAATAGGAGTTTTATTATTTGAGATTTCATCTTCCCAATGACTATGTCTTCTGTCAAGTTGGCATAAAACTAATAAGGGCCGAGGTGCTCAAAAGAGTCCTGCATTAACTTTTAAAGTAATGAATAAAAGATTGGGAAAGTTTAATATTATCATCTCATTTTTATGTCTGAATGTTATTATTAGTTATAACAATTATTGTAAGAGATTATGTTTCAACATAAAATATCACTTTTGGTACATGAGAGATGAGCCTGGCTTTTATAAGGTTAACTTAGATTTTCTTAAAGAAATAAATATAACTATTTCTTATAAATAAATTTCTGTTTCTTCTGAAGTTGTTTATTTTGGATCCTATAACATAAAGAATAAAATGAAAAAGTTAAAGCCCCAAATCCCTATTATAATTACACTGAAAAGAAGATAAAATGGAGCTTATATTTTAAGACAAAGGTTTCTTAAATATTAAAAAACAATATTCCAGGAGCCAAAATGTGAACTTTTTCTATCTCTTGCAATTTAAAAAATGTATTTATGAAGCTTTTGAGAACATAGCTTAGACCCCAAATAGTGAAAAAAAAGTATCTGGTATAAGAACAAAGTTGAATATTGCATTGCTACTATTTACTTTGTAATATAAATTATTTTTTCATTTTAAGGTTTTAAACACATTTATTCACTTTTCTGTGTTTGAGTGCTCTTCCTGCATGTATCATTTTTGTATTTTAAAACAATTTTTACTCATTTTACATACCAACCATAGATCCCACTTTCATCCTCCTCCTACTCCCTCTAACACCCACCCCCATCTCTTCCTCCAAAAAGGGTAAGGCCTCCCATGGGGAGTCAGCAAAGCCTAATACATTCAGTTGAGGCAGGTCCAAGTCTCTCCCCCTGCATCAAGGGTGAGCAAGGTGTCTGACTATAGGTAATGTCAGCTCATGCACCAGGGATAGATCCTGACCCTACTGCCAGGGGCCCTTCAAACAGACCAACCTACACAACTGTCTCCTGTATGCAGAGGGATTAGTCTGGTCCTATGCAGGTTCCACCACTATCAATCTAAATTTCGTGAGTTTCTACAAGCTTGGTTCAGTTGATCTTTAGATTTCCCCATCGTGATCTTGACCCCTCTTGCTCATATAATCCCTCTTCCCTCTCTTCGAATGGACTTCTGGAGCTCGGCCTGGTGCTTAGCTGTAAATCTCTGCATCTGCTACCATCAGTTATTGGATTACATGCACTGGATGCATACCTGGTGCCCATGGAGGCTAGTAAAGTGTGTCAGATTTCCTGGAACTAGAATTACAGACAGCTGTAATCCACTCTGTGGCACTGGGAACCAAATCTGTGTCCTCTACAAAAGTATGCTCTTGACCAAGGAGACATGGTGATATTTTATTTGTGTTGAAATGTGGTGATATTTTATTTGTATGTTAATAAAGTTTGCCTGGAGATCAGAGGTCATAGCCAGCCATAAACAAAAGTCAGACAGTGGTGGTAGCACATGCCCTTAATCCAATCACATGGCAGGCAGAGTCTCTGTGTGTTCAAGGACACAGCCAACCATGGGGACACATGCCTTTAATCCCAGTACCAACCATAGAGACCTGGAGGTCTGTATAGAAAGTCAATGATAAGGAAGTGAGGTGGCTAGACTAAGAGCCAATGAGAAGGCAGAACAGCAAGGCAGGAAAGGCGCAGGTTAGACAGGAAGAAGCTGGTTCTTGTGGGAAGCTACAGCAGCGTGATGAGCGAAGGTTAGCTGACGACACTTACTATTTCTCTGATCTCTAAGGCTTCCACCCCCGTATTTGGCTCTGTGTTTCTTATTTAATAAGACCATTTAGAAATTCATCTTCAGAGACATCTCTTCAGCACCTAATAATTTATCTTTACTTTTTGACAGTTTAAAACATTGGTACTGTGTTTATCTCATCTCCATCTCTTTCCTCTCCTATTTCAATCCTATACTTAATTTAAAATGAATGACCTCTTTTTACACATAAACACATACATAAACACACACACACACACACACACACACACACACACACACACACACACATATTTACTGAGTCCATTTAGTGTTGTTCTTATGCACAGAGCCACTGATTGTGCAGGCCTATTCAGCTACATGTGTGGGATCTCATGAAATTTCCATTGCCAGTATTACCATGCTACCTGGGGTCATTATATATGTATTGTTTAGGCAATTGCATTGATGTATTGCTAAGATTCCATTTGTGCATCATGTCTCCTAGCATATATCTAGGGGATGCTATTTGGTTCTCACAGTCTTTTCCCACTTTATTCCATGACTTTCCTTGAGAATTAGTTATAGAGGTTGCATTGTACATAAGTTTAGTCTGGGAACCCCAGGGTCACATTTTTATAAGTGTTTCTGATCTTTGTAATAGCCTCTATTTGTTTCTGAAAGAAGCTTCTTTGAGGAAAGGTGAAAGCTACATTTATCTGTTGGAATTGGGTAAGTATTTAGCATGTAATTAGGGATTGCATGCTTTGGTAGAAACCACAGGAATAATTTCTAATGGTTTCTGAACTCTTTAGCCATGGATATGTGGTAAGGCTTACAGGAACAGGTATGAATCTTTCTCCATTGAGCAGGCCACACATCCACCTAGACAGCTGTTACTTACCCCCATGCTAAAAGTGCCACTCTTGCATCATTGAAGATGTCTTGCCACCCTTTCATTATTGTGGTTTGTAGACCTTTATACCTGCTTTTCTCCCTTGGCAGGTTGTGTAGCTCTTACCAATACTGTAAGTGTCAATCCTCAGGGAAGAGATTTCCAGGTCCATTCCCGCTCACTTTTTCCTAGTTCCGTGTCTTAGGTGTATGGAATCTATAGCAGTAGAGACTTCCATTCAAGGTCTGGCAGGCAACCAGCCAAGGGCAGCAACAATAGCCTACAGTGTTGTGGCTGTCGCTTGGATTCTTCTAAGGTACAACAAAGGAAGTTTCCCAGGCTCGGTGGTTTTGCTATGTGATCTGTGGGTCTGTGGGGGAAGCGCTTTCACCCCATTTATATCTCCATTTAAACCACACACACACACACACACACACACACACACACACACACACACACACACACATGTATTTTTAAGTATATATGAAAACAATACTTCCTGTGACTTTTTCTAACATCTCTAGTTTCATTTACTTCTTCTTCCTTTCCTTTTCTCCTCATTACTCCCCCCTCTTCTTCTTTCAAAGTCCCCAGCCCATTTTTCTCATTTCCCCTACTACCCTCCTCCATGGAGCTCCTCCCTCTTGTTACCTCCATGGTTCCTTTAAACATATTTGGCTTCTGTAGTTACTTACAAACTCAATGTTAAGCTTTGAAGATCCACATCTAAAATCCACAAATAAGAGAAATAATGTGTCATTTGTATTCCTGTGTCTGGGTAACCTCACTTTGCATTATCTATCCCTGTTACATCCTTTTACCAGCAAATTTCATGATTTCAGTGTCCTTCATAGCCTATTAAAATTCCATTCTATATATGTACCACATTTTCATTGTGCATTGATAACTTGAAAATTATTCAGTGTGTCTATTTCATAGCTATGTGAATAAAGTGGCAAAAAATAGCTGAGTAAATATCTTTGTGATATATGGTATCCTGAGGGCATATGTCAAGGAGTAGCATGGCTGGATCATAGGAGAGATCCACATGTAGTTCTTTGAGATTTATCCACTCTGATTTCCATAGCGGCTACACAATTTTTCAATCCCATTAACATTGAATGGGATTATCTTTTGCCCAGATCATTACCAGAGTTTGTTGTTAGTTGTTTTCTTGAACTTAGTCACCATGAGTTCATGACTGGAGTGGATGAAATCTCAATATAACTTTAATTTGAATGTTCATAGCTTTTGAGGGTATTATGATAGTCAATAATATTGCAATAGTACAGAAATGTAAGTTAATGGTGTTGGTGAGAAAGATTTGTGGTTAAAAATAATTGATGCTCTTACAGGTAAGTCAGATTTGGGTCCCAGCAACATGTCAAGTAACAACTGTGGTGAATTGAATAACTGTGGCCACCTTAGGCTCATATATTTTAATTTAATGCTTCTTCTACAGCTAATGGAACTGTTTGATTCAACAAACAACATTGGAGTAAGCAATAATGCAAGTCTTTTGACATCACAATAGATGTTAATGGATTTAAATAGTGAAGATACCCACTAGAATTCCAAGAGAAAATGAGAATTAAAGACTAATATTCAAAATTAAGAAAAACATTGTTTGACATGATCAGCAAATACAACTAGAAAATTACAAGATCAAAATATAGATAATATAGATCAAAATAAATATGAGGACAAGCTTAACTATAACAATATGAATGCTAATATTAATAAATTGTAGGAAAGCTTAATTTGGAAACAGTAATCATAATAATAAACAATAAACGATTTACAAACAAAATGCTTTTATTTAAAAAGTGGATAATTTGAAAAGAGCATCGTAAAAAATATAGCATGTCAATCTTCTGCTAGCAGGTCATCATTACTCTAATAAAATGAGACAAAACATAGTTCACATGGGAAGGAGAGACAGCATCTTCATGATAACTCATCCATTCAAGAGTAATATACAAAACCCTAAACATGTGTATTCAATGAAATTTCAAAAACAAACACAAAGTTTGAAAACAGAGAAATTTATCAGAATAGTTTTTGTTTGTTGGATAATTTCTTTTTTCTATTTGAAACAGGCTCTGGCTGTGTAGCCCAAGCTGCCTTTGGGTTTGCAATAACACTGCCTCAACCTCCTGAGTGCCGGCATTCTGAGTAAGCACTACCACAGATGGTGAACTGAATACCCGTGTGCATGTATGTCTAGGGTCTTACTGGAAACTAACAATTTTGAAATAGCAAGAAGTTTAACTTGGGATCTGCTACTTGTTTTTGTCGTAAAATACCAACACCATTTAGCTCATGTGTGCCTATGGCTGCTTACAGGTGCCAGGGTAAAATTGAGTGCTTCTGACATGTGACCCACAAATTCTAAAATATTTACTGTTTCGCATTCTCCAAAAAGTACTTAGTGACTTTTGTTAGATAAATGTATTACAGAATGCTTCAAATCCTAAATGTGAAGATAGCACCATGGTTGTATACAAGAATACTGGGCTTGCTTTCTCCTTCCTCCCTCCCTCCTTTACATTCTCTCTCTCTCTCTCTCTCTCTCTCTCTCTCTCTCTCTCTCTCTCTCTCTCTCTCTCTCTCTCTCCTCCCTCCCTTCCTCCCTCCTTCCCTTCCTTCCTTCCTTCCTTCCTTCCTTCCTTCCTTCCTTCCTTTCTTTCTTTCTTTCTTTCTTTCTTTCTTCCTTCCTTCCTTCCTTCCTTCTTATCTTTCTTTCTTTAACTTGCACTTAAATATTTAGAAGAAAAGAATATTGTATATTTAAGGTACTCTCAAAGACTTTAGGAAAAGGTTGTTAAGAATATTAAAAGGTAGCCAAGGATACAGAATGCATATGGATAATGACATCTTCTAAGTAGAGAATGTTCATTGGCTGAGCAAGAGAAAGATATTCTTACTTTGAGTTTTCTAAAAATTGACTTTATTAAAATACTTGAAGATTTTGAGATAATGTGGAGAGATTTTCAGAAAGAAAGTATGTTAATAATAATTGAACAAATTGAAGAATTTGCTAAAGTTACAGTCGTTTCCTAAGAAGTATAGAATGTTAATTCTGATTACAAAAACTTTGCCTACCAACCTCCTCATTTGTGTGATGACTTACATTCAATTTGAGATATTTCTGTAAAAGCATGGATAGGTATAAGATAAATAGGCATTATTGTTCCATGATCTGTTAGCAAGGTGAGAGAGAGCATCAAGTCAGAAATATTGAGTTATGATGGACTAAGGAGGTCTGATATGAAGGGATGTGTTCTTAGAGATATTAGCTGTAAGTTGGGTTAATAGACTAGAGAGCCTGATACAGAAAAATTTAAATATTATAGTAGGGGCATTTCTACAAGTATATAGAAGAGAAGGTTGCTGGGAATAAGTACATGAGTCTTTATGGCCTTGAAAATATCCATATTCTACTTCAATATGTGAATTGTGAGTAAATAGTTCAAAAGACCTATGAATAGTGGTGTACATCTATCAGTCTCCCACTGTAGGGGCCTAAGTAAAAAGATTCTAACTTTGAGAGCAGAGGCCATATTTCAATAAATAAATATAAAATAAGAGAGTGGTTGAGAGCATGAGAACTGATAAATGTAATAGTACATTAGAAAGTAAAATAAAATAGACATGGGCTTTTCAGACACCACAAAGGATAGAGTGGCAGAGATGCCAGCCTGCCACCCAAGGAACAACAAGATTCCAGCAGACCAGAATTCAATAGCCACATTACAACATATAGATTAATATAAATGGGTTGAGTTAAATTATAAGATACAGCTATCAAGAAGCCTGACGCATAGGCCATACAGTTTGTGAATAATATAAGCCTCTGTGTGTTTACTTGGGACCAAGTAAATGGATGGGAGAGATTTGTGCCAAACATCAGGCTAGGCAGGACCAGAGAAACTTCTGGCTACATAAATGGAAGAGAGTGACATGTTTTATAGAATTAGTCATGAGTGAATTTTTACAAGAGTGTAATAATAGGGGAATAATAGTGAGGGTGAGGAAGAGATTATTGTTGGTATAACATGGAGAAAAACAGGGTTGAATAAGCTGAAAATAATATTCTTAAATGAGTAGGGATTTTGAGGAGATGGAAATTCTGTTACTCCAGGTATTAACTAAAAAATACCATGTAGTGTGCCATCTGACTGTGACATATGAAGGCATGTAAGAGCTAACGGCTTTTAGAAAAAGATGCAGAAGAAGCAGTATCCTTCAGAGCCAATAAGAAAGACTTCAGCTAGAGCAAATGGCAGCAAACATCTAATGATGTTTACAGTACACTGCTGTTTTTGCTCCATCATGCTTACTGGATTACATGCTTTGATAAATAAGAAGTACTAGAAAGAAGTCCATGTAACCTGTCTTTAATGGGCTCTGTACCTAGTTTGAATCACTAAATTCAGCATATGGCTGTTTTCAAAGTTGCAAAGTAAAGACTCATGAATTCATCGCTCATGGTGTTCCCTGTCATGTACATGTACAAGCGACCTTACTGCAGCTTTCATTTTCCTGTCTCAAGTTTTCCCATCTCTGGAAAAGAAACAAAACCTGAACACAGTTAGATCAATGTTTGTGAAGTGGGCCATGATGATGATTTTAATGCACAAGAAATGAAGAAAATTATGGTTTGGAAGATACATTGAGTACATTTATTTTGAAATGCAAGATCAATTATATGGCTCAGAAAAAAATTTCTTTTATGTTTCAGAAAGTCCACATTTTAAGTGTTTTTGTGGCTTTATTACAGCTGGTGGTGTAATCTAACTCCATGTGTATATTTTGTAATTCAGCCTCCTTGTTCATTCATAATACAAATTTTAAATACAGAATATCACTGCTTTAGTGTGCATTTTCACCAAGAGAGTTAGTCGTGGCCATTTCTGCTAACACAGTGTATGAATTCATAGTTAACATTTCGCAACTCACTAAGTAGCCTTGAAATTTGGGTTTATACATTTACATACTTGTTATATATTATTTTAATCATCTGATCACCAGACTAGGTCAGATCAGGCTTTCTCTCGACTATTGCCAGCAGACTACAGAGGATATATCATTGTGGATTTCTGGGGACCTCTCGAGCACTCTGCCTATTCCTGTTCTCATGTGGTCTTCATTTATCATGGTCTGTGATGACTAAACACCCTAACAGTCATCTTGGAACTCTCATCCAATAACTGATGTAAGTGGATGCAGAGATCCTCAGCCAGGCCCCAGGTGGAGCTCCAGGTGTCCAACTGTTGAGAAAGAGGAGGGTCTGCAAGAGCGTGAATTGTTGAATCCAAGATTGCAAAAAGCACAGGGACAAATAGCCAAACGAATGGAAGCACATGAATTATGAACCAAAGGCTGTGGAGCCCCCAGCTGGATCAGGCCCTCTGGATAAGTGAGACAATTGAATAGCTTGATCTGTTTGGGAGGCACCCAGTCTGTGGGACCCGGATCTGTCCTTAGTGCATGAGCTGGCTGTTTGAAACCTTGGGCTTCCACAGGGACACTTTGCTCAGTCCCGAAAGAGGGGACAGGACATGCCTGTACTGAATCCACCAGGTTTAAATGAATTTCCAGGAGTGCCTTGATCCTGGAGGACATGGGAATGGAGGGGAGGGACTGGGGGGAAGGTGGGGGTGGGAGTGGGTGCGGGAGCGGGGAGGACAGGGGAACCCATGGCTGATGTATAAAATTTAAAACACATAATAATAAAGAAAAAATTAATAAAAATAATATTATTTTAGAAAGTTGATCAATTTCTCAATATGTTTCTCAATTTTATAGCACAAAAACCTTAAGAATAAGACGTTGCCAAAATCTCAAGGTATTATGGAATATGCTAATAGTAAGAGTTTCCACTCCAGATGGTTTAAAGTATTTATGACAACATAATCTGCCTAACAACATATTGCTTAATAATTTGAATTTTCACACAATATATTCTAAAAAAAAAATCTATTATGTAGCTCTGGTTATCATGGAACTTACTATGAAGATTAAGCTGGCCTTGAACTCAGGTATTCACCTGCCTCTGCCTTCAGAGGTACAGCAAGACAAGGAAATAATCTTCCCCATAATCTATGTTAAGAATCCAAAACACAGACTAACAGAACTAAAAGAAAGGTCAGAAGAACTATAGGAAAAGTCCAAGGGCATGATTTCCTTGTTTGAAAAATGTTCAAAGTCCATTTTACTCCAATTGTGTTCCTCATAGCAAGTAGAGCAGCAGCAGCTATTATCATTAACAGTGTCATATCACAATGTTTAAAAGACAATATATAAAATCCAAGTGCCATTAAGACATCATTAGATATTTCAGATTTAAGGATGTAGGAGCAATGGCACTAAAAGATGTCAAGGGAATATTCTTCTTAGAATCATATTTTATATGAATATAATATCAAAGATCAAATATCACATAATCCACTTGCTAAGAAAATTTACTAGTAGCAATATACTTTCATTTTAAAGAGGAGAATTTAGAAGCCTTAGATGAAAGAATAAAATGCTATCCTGAGGTTACAGAAACATTTAATCACGCTTATTCTTTTCCTACTATGTCGTAACATATACAACCTCAGCCAAATTACAGTTCTTTAGCTAGTTTTTAACATTAGGATTTTAATGTAACATTATTCATTTTACTTTTATTAATATCCATGTGATTTTGTAGTTTTATAATTAAACAATTCCATTTTACCATCCACAATTATTTTGCTGCAATGTAGATTCAAGATTTTGTGTATTGTCCTGTGCTTACACCTGTAAAAGGTAGATTGTATTATTTAATCACTTAATTAAGGTTTAATCCATTTGAATACAACCATAAACTATATGGTTGAAAAATAAATTCTATGCTTGATTTCTGTAATAGGGAAAGTAATTGACAAGATAAAAAATGTTTTTGGCAAGGCTCTAAGTTTATTATTCATTCAGTTAAGATAGATCTAGCTCAAATGAACAAAACTGAGATAGTAGATAATTCCTCACACTAAAGAATAAGTTTATACAGGTGGTCATTTGGTTTTTATTTTCTTAAAGAACTAAATTAGCAAAAATTAAATATAAAAAATGAGGGGAGGTCAGAGCTAAGAAATACTTACTAAATTTCAGAATCGGTAAATATTACAGTGATCATCAGTGAAACTTACCAACAACTTTTGAGAGACTACTACATAATCAGTTTCATGGAATACAAGTGGTTTTAATATGCCTAGACTTATTTATGGAAGGTAGATATGGCTAACACTATGCTGTGGTAATGATCTAAACTGATGACTTGTTCTTGCATATTTACTCTTAGGTTGCTCTTAATGATTTAATTTCAACTTTTAATTATATTGTGAATAGACTAGTGAGTTACATAAACTTGTGTAGTCTAAATACGTTCTACAATAAAATTCATCTCTTTATTACAGTATGACTTAAAAGAAGTTAATACAGTAAGAGAAAGTCGTTTACTCTAAAGATGTCAATCCATGGTACATTTGTTTGCATTAATCTTGGGTTCAGGATGATTGGACCTTTTAAAATCTGAATTTGAAAACTTTAAAATTACTTAATATTTGTAATATTTATATGTGCTATATTTTGAAACATCCTTTATTTCAGCTCTCAAATTAAGCCTAAGGCAAACTCTATGCTTTTATATCCCTCTTTGCTGCTCCTCAAGGACACATTGTATTCTTAATAAAGTACTAGCACATGAGTTTTATTCTAGACCCTGATTTGTTGGGACTTCAGCCTAAACTGGTAGTTAAAGTTAAACTGTACATTAAGAAGGAAAATGGAGTAATATCTTCCTATGATTACATTTGACAGAGATATGTCCCCATTAGATGCTGAAGCCTTAGGACCAAAGCCATTTGTTTGACACATTCAATTATCAGGAGTGAGAGGAGGATATTATAGGCTTTCATGGGAGCAATTACTAGGCTTTCTGTTCAAGGGACCATTTAAGAACACCTTGAGCACTGTTACCAATATCTCCCAGGAGTTCTGTTCATATATTAAGTGCATCGCAAACACATATTCCTATGTGGAGGTAGATTATGGCAGAATACCAGCCTTGTTTTATGATTTGTCAATGACATACTGTCACAGTCAGTGACATAAATACATGACGGTGTTTAGAAGCAAGTATGTGTCTATCACATTGGTAAAACACATGGTGTTTGGAAAACAGCAACCTAGACAATATAGCAAACTCTGAATCTGTCTCTGTATTTCCTGTTTTCTTTTCAGCCTTTTTAAACTTCATTCACTTTACACTATAACTAGGAATCTGTTAGTTGGTCAGGAGAATATTATGTATTTAAAATCTCACAATGTATCTATTTATGGCATTGGAATGACTACAATTTTACTGTAAAGGAGAGGGGATTGAATAGGAAGGACCTGACCATGAGGATGTTATGCTGTTGTATTCTAGTGACTGCTACAGTATACAAAGATATACAACCAAGATAACCCATGCTATATAATTTACATAGCTAACCATTCTTTTGTAATCTCACTGTTGATGCTCTACTAGTATGTGTTCCAAATTCTTTCTTCCTTTATACAACCAATAAGGTGACTTACTAATTCATTCTACATCCATTCTCTCATCATTCATGGATTCTCTAGTCAATACTAAAAATCAGATACATAAACAAATAATAACAATGAATTGAGAGTTACTGAGTAGAATTATAACATGCCATTTGAGGTGAATTAAGTCAGTGGGAATAGAATATGTGTGGAAAGGGCAGTATGCAGCAATATACATTGTGTACATTATTACTATTTGCTGAAATATTTTTGTTGAATTCATGGATTTTTTTTTTGAGCTGAGGATCAAACCCAGAGCCTTGTGCTTGCTAGGCAGGTGCTCTACCACTGAGCTAAATCCCCAACCCTTTTGTTGAATTAATAAGAGAAAAAATAAAGTCAGAATAAGTAGTATAGAATCTAAATTAACAATCACATCATAATACAATAACACCTCAGCCACTGCTTGGCATTGACATGAAAGTTAAATGACCTGTAAGATGCTGTGAAAGAGGGCTGCATAGGATAGTGTTAATCAAAGGTCAGGTAAATACATGCCACATTGAAAGATAATATATGAAACTATGATGAATGATTCAGAAAGAGGTGTCAGATAATTACTACTATTCCTAATTCCATTCATGCATATACAGGGGACTTTTAGAGACAATTTTTAGAGAAATATTTTCACATATGTGTGTGTTCTGCTTCCCTCCTAGGGATTATCAAGCCTACCCCTATCAAAGAAGTATAAACACTCATTATTTTAACTTGAGGATGTAATGTTTCCCCTAAAATCTCAGTGCTCAGCACATCAGTGTTTTCCACCAGGAGAAATGTGAAAGGAAGAAAGGTTTTGACTACTAGAGTTTACCATACCCCCCAAAAAAGAATGGGGAGTGCTCTCTTACTGTCTTTTATAATTATGTAAATGTCTCAGTAGAGGTGATGCAACCCTTATAGAAAGGACTCTTAACTACCCAGGGAAACAGTCACCCACACCAGCTGGAAGAGATGCTCAAGACAGTGTTAGTGACAGTAGAGTGTCCCTTTCAAGTCTCCTGGAAACCCTCTTGAGTTCCAATAGTGAAAAAAGAGGAAAGAGGGTAAGTATTGTATAGCCAAAGGGAGAAAAGCCATAAAGTCCCCTTTTCATGGAAAAGAAACCATGCCACCAGGCTCAGGAGAGACAGGGAGGGATGTGTGTGAAGCTTTCAAATGATACATTTGATTGTATTAAATGTTACAAGTACTTTCCATTTCCTAAGAATATTCTGAAGACTCACTGAGTTCTGATTAGGTTTTAGCCAGAGACATGGAGGAGGTTATTGCACTGAGAGAATTAAAATATGTAATGGAGGAACTGGAGTTGATATTTTACAAGATTACAAGCAGGTGGATGTCAGAGATTGCTATGGAAATATTTGGATATTCAATTGAATCACTGGCTGAAATATGACAGGAGTCCTAGCATTGAGCTTTCCTTGTTAACTCTGTACACGTAGTTTTGCCTCCCTATGTTCTCTGAGTCATACTATGAAATCAACAAACTTGAAGCTCATATTGAAGATTCATGTTAAATCCTAAACCTCTGAGTGTCAGATGACTTCTATATTCAAGTCCATTCTGTTGGTTTCAAATGTATTACCTGAATGTAATATGATAAATGGTAAAACCTGAGACAGGAAGTTGTTTTTCAAAACCCTGGGGAAAAAATAAGTACAGGATGACAATAATGCTCATATTATTATTAATATCATTGTTAATGTTGCATTTCACTCTATGTTACAATATGCTCTATTAGAATGCCTGAGTATGATTCTAAATAATGATTCAACAAAGTATATTGAGAAAGGACATATTTTTAAGGTATTAAAACAAATGTTGAGATGCCTCCTAATGAGCATAACTCAAAATTGAACTGTGTTTGGAGTAAATTTGAAGGAGATTTTTTTTTATATGTAATACACTAACAAGGTGAAGAAATTAAGACAAGTTTCTATCAAATAATCATGACAGGAAGAAAAATTAGTAACAAACTCTACTTTCAGTTTCCATTTTTCATTACCTTAGCCTCTGCTCTGAGGTCAAGCCCTTTGCAATCTTGTCAAAGATTTCTACTTGAATATCATCAGACTTTAACGTCAAGAGCTGATGCCTATCTTAATATTTCATAGGATGAAATATTTATG
The DNA here is from genome assembly GCF_903995425.1 of Onychomys torridus. Lineage (NCBI taxonomy): Eukaryota > Metazoa > Chordata > Mammalia > Rodentia > Cricetidae > Onychomys > Onychomys torridus. Next base: position 31,779,540 of record NC_050459.1, on the reverse strand, counting down.
TAAACTAACCATGTCCTTCAACTCTTCAGGAGTAATAATCAATCTAGGAATAGCAAAAGATGGCCAGGTGTTGGATCACATTGGAATTTCTAGTTGATTTCTCCACTGAGACCGGAGCATGCCTTCTGCTGAATTCCATTTCTCACTTCTTCTTAACAACTGGGTTTGGAATATGGTTCACTCTACTGGCACTTGAAAGTACAGCACCATAAATTGTGTGCTCACAACTGGATGGTAACCTATGCAAGGGAGCCTCCAACAATAAATAACAGAATTTACTAAGACATGGATTATACAGAAAAAAGATTCCCTAAAAAATTTTAGACTGAAGGCTGTTTCTAATGATTAGTATCATGAGAGAAGCTTTGCAATTTGTTAAAAATGTACAAGCATGTCTGCTAAAATAATTCCACTCTCTGATGGAATACAATTAAAATTTGTATTGTCATTTTAAAAATATGTCATTAGGTTATTGACATGAGATAAGAAATCAAATAAAACATTTATTATGCATGCCTAGACATGTTATTACAATTCTCATCAGTTCCCATATTTAATGTTTGTGTTGCATTTAGCATCACCTGTGTTCTTCCCTTTGTTAAGGATCATTACTGAAAAAGTATGGAAATATGCTTTTATTATTTTTTGAGGTTGTCTCTTTACATTTTCCTGTTTGCAGATTCAAGAATAATTACACAAATTTCTTAGCCATTAAACATAAAAAATGAAGGTAGTACTTTCATCCTGGTTTATAAAAATCCAAATATTAATGTGGCTTGTATAAAGGAATGTCACAGGGGAGTGTATGACCCATACTTGAAGGTTCAGGGAAATGAAAAGGACGTGAATTGAATGCCTATTTCAGGGAACCTGTGTAGGAGAAATGTTTGGAATTTGAGAGTCATTTCTGGGGGAGATAAAACTTCTCCAGTTTCAAACCCACAGATATTTTATGGTCAAGCAGGAAAAGGAAATGTAAGTTATTTTCAAAATTTTATATATAAATTTATTGTAATTCAAATAGCATCACTAAGTCTAAGCCCAAGTTGCCAAAACACTAACCCAGAAGAAACCATATTCCAGAGGTTCTCAACTGGTGCATCATGACCCTTTTGAGATCAAAGGACCCTTTCACATGTATTGTGTATCACATATCCTACATATCAGATATTTATACTACAATTCACAAGAATAGCAAAATTACAGTTATGAAGTACCAATAAAAGTAACTTTTATGGTTGGGGACCACCACAACATGAGGAACTGTATTAAAGGGTCACAGCATTAGGAAGATTGAGAACCACAGTATCACAATTTTAATTATTGTTAATTTCTTTATGAATATTTTCCAACTTAAAAGCCTTCATAAATTATTAACAATAAAAAAGCTTTTCATGATGAAACTTAAGTGGTCAAAACATTCCTTAAAAAAATTCCAAAATTATGCAGCACTTATTTGATATTAAGTATATTTGTTCTTAATTTGATATTCACATTCAAACATTACAGTTAAAAGCAAATGGAGCAAGGGGTTGGGCATTTAGCTCAGTGGTAGAGTGCTTGCCTAGCAAGCACAAGGCCCTGGGTTCGATCCTCAGCTAAAAAATAAAAATAAAAAAAAGAGCAAAAGGAGAAATTATTTTGTCAGCATCTCTGAATTAACAAGTCTTTTATGCCTCTTTGCAAGTGAGATGTACACTTTTAATACAAATATACATGTGGAGTGTCCAGTTATTAAATCCCCAACTCATTAGCAGAGAAAAATTTAAATGCTGTGTTAGAGCAACATTTTTATTTTTACATTCTTCTACTTTTTCTACCCATAGGATTTAAACCAGGACTTTGTGTATCTTATACAAAACATCTTTAATTGGTTAATCAGAATTTCTTATACCTATTTGCCTTTCTATATATTTTGTCTTACATGTTTTTATTCAGTTTTAAACTGGGCCCTGGAAAGATGGTTTAAGTAGTTTAAGTAGGTTAATTTTATTTTTTCAATGGAATATTCCTCAGAACTATCAATTTCTTGAAAATTACATTGAAAAAAATTATAAAATATCCAAACAATACAGCTCATATGTGTTTATATAAGAAAATTATACTTTGTGATAATTTGTCATAAAACACTTATTTCAGATAAAGCCAATTTTGATCTTATTTTATTTTGCACAATGAATTAAATACAACTAAATATTTAAAGAACAATGATGCATAAAATTATACATTATTGTTCAAAATTGTGTAAAAGCTGCCTGACCCCTGCCCCAGCCCCCAAAAAACCACACTCCAAGACACTGAGTCATCAAACACCATCTGCCCCCAGGAAAGTGTGTGTCAGATGACTTCTCATTTGTTAATATAATAATAATAACATAATGTAATAATAACAATATATCATCCACATGGTGGGGGTGAAAAAGCTCATAATATCATGCTCTAATACTCTATTAATTTTTACTTATATTTTCATATTTTATACTATATTCAGATATACGTGCCATGGAGGTCAATGACTCATCAAAGTTCTGGCATTTAGTGATTATTTACAGTTGAAAATGAATATGCAGCCCTCCTAAAAAGCTCCTAAAACACCTGTGAGCAATGCAAATAGACTGTAGCTCCAGATTGCCTGCTCAAATGCACATATATTTCTGGCACAATGCCTACTTGAGAAAAAAATCAGATATTAGCATGGAGTCAAATAAATAAACCACCATGATCCTACATCTGGATATGAGTACTGAGGCATTATAGATTTGCATATTAATTGCCATTCAAAATATTATCTTAAGCATTACTTCTCACAGCAAATGTGGGAATCTCTGAACGTCTAAAAATGGTACAATTATTTACTAAGTCAATACACTGGGCCAAATTGTATTTGAGACATTAACTTTATATTCTAACATATACTCAAATGTAAATCTGCTCAGAATGTAAATCTATGGTAAAATTTTGAGCTGAGCTCTGATAGAGGTTAATTTTTATGAAGTGAAATTACAATATATGAGGGTGTGTCTTCTTAGAGAATTGATGCATTTTTTAATAGACTCAGACTTTTATGAGAAACAGAAAAAAACAATAAATAAAAGGCAACTAAATATTCAAAGCTGATGAATGTTAGTATAAAATCAGAGATAAGAGATGCATTGATTTTTCTTTTTTAGTGATTGTGACCTAGTTAATATTTAATTGTATAAATTATATTCATTGAAATTAATTTTCATCTGAGTTCTGTGTCCTTTACTTTTTGAATAGATGCTATAAATGGCCAATACAGCACTCATTTAAAGAATTCTATGATTTGTCCCCATTTATCATGCTATCTATTTCATGATGATAAATGGTGTTTATATTTTTCATTCGAAGTTTCTTGAGGTTTTAAATTGGATGATAGGGGAAAAGACAAGGACTAAATATAAGGTAATATCTTGAGTATTGCAATAAGGAGTAAATGTTTTTAAAAAATAATATAAAATTTAAAGGACAGACTATTTATTATAAGAATGGATGATTCTGTATTTAAATACTGTAATTTTTAATACTAGCTACCAGAGGATATTGAGGTTTAAATAATTAAAATGAAATAAAATTTAAAGTCAACTTGTCCATCTGTTTCTTTAATAGTTCTCTGTAGCTAATTAGTACTGTATTAGATAGAGTAAACCGTACACCTCATATAGACAGTGCTGTTGTGCATTGGTCATTGAGACCATTACAGCTATTGTAAATGAAAGTTTACTATACTGTGTTTGTAATAAATCTTCAGCTCTCCAGATTCTCATTTTTATTATGTGCCTTCATTGTTCATTTTTAGTAAAACACGTTACTTAATTGTGCTTGGTGTATTCCTGTGACTATCCGTAGCTGAAGAAATGTCTCACTCAGAACCATACCCTAACATCCCCATGACCTTACTGTTCACCATATTCCAATAGCTTACAATAGTAGAGAACAAGAAATAACTTTCTTTCTTTTTTCTTTTTTATTGAAAATGAATTTTTTATACAATATGTTGGAATTGTGGGTCCCCTCCCCCAACTCCTTCCAGATCCTCCTCACCTTCCAGGACATGACCTTTCTACCTTTCTTGCTCTTCTCTCTCCCTTTAGAAAACAAGTAGGCCAGGGCAAAACAAACAAATGAAGAGGAAAAAATAAAACCAAAGGAAAAGCCAAGAAATACATATGCAAACACAGACACAGACACAGACACACACACACACACACACACACACACACACACACACTCAAACACAGAACTGCCATAAAAATATAAAACCAGAAACCATAATAATAAGTCTAATAACAGTAAGTTTAAAAAATTCTATTGAGTTCATTTTGTGTTGGCCATCCACTAGTTGGGCCAGCGCCTAATTGTGGTTTGTATACCCAGAGAGACTACACTGGAGAAATGTTGTTTTCCTTTGCAAGCAGTTACCGATTTGAGATAGCTTCTGGGTTAGAGATGGGGCATCGTGTCACTTCTCTTTTTACTGCTGTGACCCTATCTCGCTTAGACTTGTGTAGAACCTGAGCATGGTGCTGTATCCTCTGTGAGTTCACTGCTGCAAATGTCCTGTTGTGTCTAATAGGTCTTGTTTCCTTGGTGTCTTCCATCCACACTGGCTCTTACAATCTTTTCACCTGCTTTTCCAGAGTTCCCTGAATGATAAGGAAAGAAACTTGATGAAGCCATCCTGTTCATGACTGAGTATTTAAAATTATCTTACTCTAAGCTCATTGACTAGTTGTTGGTATCTGTGTTAGTTCTACTGTTGAAGGAACCTAATATAATGATGGTTTAGCCATACTTTGATCTGTGAATGAGGCAGTGAGTCATTAGGAGTCATTTTATTGCTACAATTCTTTAGCAGAACATTCACATTTGACATTTCCTATGACAATGATTTATCTATGATGGGGAATGTTTTTCTGTATTCTGTGAATGTGTTGCTCCAATTGGTTGATAAATAAAATGCTGATTAGCCGGTAGCCAGGCAGGAATTATAGGCAGGATAAGCAGACAAGGAGAATCCTGGGAAGGATGAACAGAACTGTGGAGGAAATGCCAGTCTGCTGTCCAGGGAGCAGCATGTAATGAAACACAGGCAAAGCCACAGAACACGTGGCAACATACAGATTAACAGAAATGGACTGGGTTTTAATGTAATAGCTAGTCAATGGGAGGCCTGAGCTAATGGCCAAGCAGTTTTAATTAATATAAGCTTCTGAGTGATTATTTTATAAGTGGCTGCAGGGTCCATGGGGCTGGAAAGGACCAGAGAAAACTTCAGCTACATATCTAGTCTCAGGTTCTAGGCCACTTGAGCAGTGTCAGGCCTGGGTTCCATCACAGGGAGTGTGCTTTAAATCCAATCAGATACTGCTTGGTTCTTCCCACACATTTTGTGCCACTACTGTACCAGCATACCTTGCAAGTAGGTTATTATGGTAGATTGAAGGTTTTGGAGCTCATAGCATGCAGAATACCTTTCAGTACTGTAGTTGGAGTTTTCCTGCCTGGCCCGCAGTCAGGACAAATCTCTCTCACCCGTCAGGCCCATAGATGCTCAGACCCAACCAAGTAAACACACAGAAACTTACATTGTTTACAAACTGTATGGCCGTGGCAGACTTCTTGTTATCTACTTCTTCTATCTTAAATTAACCCATTTCTATTAATCTATACTTTGCCACGTGGCTCGTGGCTTACCATTACCTTATATCTTCCTTGTCGTGGTGGCTGGCAGTATATCTCCACCTAGCCTTCCACTTCCCAGAATTCTCTTCTCTCTTGTCCCACCTATACTTCCTGCTTGGCCACTGGCCAAACAGCATTTTATTTATACAGAGCGATATCCACAGCACAGTACCATGAATATTGTTCTGTAGGTATGAAGGCTTTAGATAGGCACCAGTTCAACTTCTCCACAGTTAATGAATTGTTTAGGTGTTGTAGCAATACGATCATATTATCATCTTGCGAAGAGGAAGCAACCTCCTTAACAATAGTCTGAGATGCTTAGGAGTTTTGGTGGTGCCCCTTTGACTAACAACTCAATTAGAGGTAAGCCATTACCTGCATTGAAGGTTTCATTTGGTAGAAAGACATGTCTAGTGGGGCTTTGTCTCCCCCCTTTAATTGGTGTTTTTATGTAGATTTCTTCCATATATGTAGATATTTTAAAAATCTTTTACCATTTGAGTCCTCAAATGACCCTTAGTTTTATCTCTAAGCATGGTAACCCCTTCCTGATCCATTACTTTCCTTCCCTCTACATTTGATTTGCCATTCCCTTGTTTTACCCCATCCATGCATATCTGACCTATTTCCCCTTCCTAGGAGGAGGATTTCCTTCACCCTAGTCCCTTGTGCTATACTTACACTCTGTGGTTATATGAACTGGAGCTTGCTTACCCAAAACTTATCAGGATAAAAGCAAATACAAACCTTATTTTTTTTTGGGAGGGGGGCTGGGTTACCTCACTGAGGATGATTTTTTCTAGCTCTTTCCAGTTACCAGTAAATTTCATGAATTCATTTTTTAAACAGCTGAGTAATATTAAGTTGTATAAATGTACCACATCTTCTTTATCCATTAATCTGCTAACAGACACCTAGGCTATTATAAGTAGAACAACAACAGACATTTTTTAGCAAGTGTCTCTGTCATAGAATGTAGAGTCCTTTGGATAGATGTATGAGTGATATAGCTGGATCTTGAGGTATATCTCTCCTCAGCTACCTGAGGAAACACCACACTGATTTCTGTAGTGACTGTACAAGATTGCACAGTACTACCCCAAAGTTTGGTTTAAGAAAAAAAAAAACAAAACAAGACTCAAAGTTAGATGGGTAGAGATGGTCTAAATCTGAGAGGATTAGGGAAGGGCTGAATGTGATCAAACAATAGTCCATGAAATCTTCCAAGAATAAAATAATGTTAAAAGAAAAATTAACAATACCCCAACATACTAGCCTTATTATAAGAATTTCTTCCCTTGAGATTTCAATAACTTTTTACTGTGTTCTTGCATTTCTTATATTTAGATGCTCTGATAGTCTTAAACTCCAAGTAGTTTTTAATAAATTATTTCTGAGACCTAATGAGAGATTCTGTACTCATATAAACAGAAAACAGACTAAGCAAATGATAAACATTGCCACTCTACCCAAAAGTGAATGTTTAACTTGTGAATGATATGATCTCTCTTTATCATCATTAAGTTACTTATTTGAAATATATGCTTGTCTTGGAATTGATCTGACTGAACAGGCTAGTTTGATGTTCAACAAAGGTCAAAAACACTGCTCAGTGAAAATTCTTAAGGAAAAGGCAGACCAACTTATTATAGAAGGTAGAAAAATAATGGTGATGTATAAAACCTCAACTTACTCAGAAATATTTACATAAAGGACATTCCTAAAAACAAGACCATAAAGTATGAAAAAATTAATCCCTTTGGAGATAACATTAAGAATATTTATTTAAATAAGGAACTGCTTTTTTCTTGTAATTCTTTGTAAAATATGAAGTGATCTGTCAAAAACTACTGATGAGAAATAAAGTAACATGTTCTTCCTATCCAGCTAATTTGGCACTTATAATCCAGCCTCCCTTCAATCTTCTAACCTCACATCTTATAGCCTCTAGTGTCATTATTACTCTTCCTTCTTTGATTAAATCAATACTGTCAGCTTCCATATGTTAATGTAAACAGAGATTCCTGGCCTTTCTGTTCAGGGCTTTTTGATAGAATAATTATACTGTTTGTTTATATCAGTCAGTTGTCTGTATAAGAGAACCAACAGGAATAACACAGCCCTACTTAGTTAAGAGATACAAAAACTTAACATTACATGTAAATTTACATTGTAAAACTAGTGATTTGTTTTAAAAAATCTGATTTTCTACCTCCGTGTCACTCTCTTAGTCTATATGCATTCATATACTTGCTTAGTAGGCCAGGTATATGCTTTTAGCTGTGGTAAATTTGAAAGACTTCATAAAATTTACTTGTATTATAAAATATAATATTCAAAATAAATTGCCCAAGTATACAAAGTACCTTCTGGCATACTTTGAAACCAAACAGGAAGACACAGCCAAAGACATGAGATGATCATGTTTAAGCTCCTCGCTATGCACTTTGTAAATGTTGAAACACTCCCTGCTTTTGCATTGATATTACATAATTTAAAAGTCTATTTTTAGATGCAAGTTTGGCCACATGGAGACTATGAGGCCATTATTCTTTAATAATTGCTATAAGTGAGCCTTCTCTCTTTTATTTCTCCCATTCTACATGTAATCCTCACGTGTTAAGATGGTAAAAATCACCTGAAGAAGGATAAGAAAGGTAAAACACAGCTAAATACTTTCTTTTTCTTCCTTGGCAGTTTGCATAGCCCCTTCAGGTACTCTAAGGGTTACGCCTCAGGGAAGAGCTTCCCAGACAGTTCCTGTTCAGTTCTTTTTTGCCCAAAGTATGTGCTGGGGTGGGGTGGGGCTGCCAAACCTCCATTCTTTAGGGATATTCTCACTGCTCTGACAAACACCTTAAAGGGAAGCATCCCATGAATAATACTGGGAATTCGTGATACATTGTCTATGGCATTTGGGGGAAGTATAATCATCCATTGTGTCATAACTCCATTTATATAATTAGGTTACCTCACAGTGAACAACGATTTTTAGTTTCATTTTTCAGTAAACAGAATAATATACTACTTTACTGCTTTTTCAAACATCCTTGGGGTTCTCTCTGTCTCTGTCTGCCTCATTTTACTATCTCTGTCTCTATGTGTGTGTGTGTGTGTGTGTGTGTGTGTGTGTGTGTGTGTTTGCTTGCCTGCCTGCCTGTCTCTCATTCTCTCTGTATTACCCCTCTGTTAAATACACCGTTTTCCCATTTTCTCACTAATAATACACGTGCCCCATAATACCCACTGTAGAGCTCCTTTTCCAGCATCTCATGGTCGTGACTTCTGCTGCTACTTCAGGTTATGCTCTCACATCTAAAGATCCAGATCTGTGGTCCACAAATGGAAGAGGGTATGTGACATTTATCTTTATGATTATAGATTCCCTTGCCCAGGATAATACATTTTAGTTCCATCAACTTATGACTTCACTTCTTTACAACCAAATGAAATTACATTGTGTATTCATACCCACATTTTCCTATCCATTCAGCAGTTGAAGGACATTTTGTTTACTTCTATATTGTAGCTTTTTTGAACACAGTGGCAGTGAACATGCCTGAGCAAGTAGTTATGGAGTAGGATGTTGAGTCCTTGAGGAATATGCCTAGAAATTGTACAGCCACGTCCTATGGTAAATCTGCTTTTAGTTCTTTGAGAAGATTCCACACTAACTTAAAGACAGATGCAGCAGGTTGCAGTCTCTTTAACCGTGAATCTTCTTTCACTCTTTGTCACATCCATGCTGGCATTTGTTACCAGGTATTCTCTTCACCTTAGCTATTCATCTTACTCCATCGTTCTAAACAAACAGCCTAGAAGGTTCTGTCAAAAGCAAGTAATCACCCTGCCATTGCTAATTTTAGCATAACATTATCTAGAATATCAAGAAAGGCAATTAAAAACAAAAAATATATAGGGCAACATGAGAAAAAAAAGTTTAACTTTATATCCAATTTAACAGCTATTTAATATCCTTTTATTTCAATGTACCTTCAACTGTGAAAGGGAAAGGAACTGTAACTGCTTATGTAATATATTTTAGAAAATGATCCACAATTAAAGAAATAACTCTTCTCCAATTAAAGTTCCAATAAAATTGATCATGTAGAATTTCATAACAAGATTGGGAACAATCTTTTTGTGAAACAATCTTTTGTGAAAATTGTTTCCAATTGAAAGTGGCTAGCATGGTATCACATTATATAACCCAAAAGTGTAAATTATTGTAAATAGAACAGAATGATTATTTTGAGAGGTACTAAACTAACAATGAAGTAATATTCTATATATGTTTATGCATATCTTATAGATGATATGAATGTACAAGTCTATACAAAAGTATAATACTGATAATTTATTGTTCAAATTATCTATACACATTTTTTCTTTTCTGAGATTCTTAATAGCAGTAAATGTCAGAGAGTTTGATAAAATAGCTTGTCATATATGCCATGATAAATGATAATTCATATTAGTTTTGTGGCAGATATTAATATTTAGGAACTGAGAAATATATATTATAAAGTGAATTTGGCATTGTACAAAGGTAGAGGTACTTATCTGAAGACAAGAGAGTTTGGTAAGATCAAAGTGAAGCCAGATCTTACTCAAATGGGGATTTGATCTTCAAAATAAATTTATCATAAGTTTGTTAAAGTTTTTATCAGAGCAAGAGAGAGAGGCAGATAGACAGACAGACAGACAGACAGAGACAAAGACAGAGACAGAGAGGGGGAGAATGTTTAACTTGTCTTCAAAATCTCATACCAACATGTAGAAATAATGCATACACACCCCAGAGAATCTATATTAAGTGAAGCATAGTTAGTATTTTGAAGGAGCTGTGATGTTTTCTATTGATCTTGTAAAACTTTGTATCAAAAACACCAAGTAGTTGTATTTAGTGATCTTTCCCTTAACCTTGAGTTAAAAAGGCAAGTTTTCTTTTTTTCCTCTAGGAGAGACAATAAAGGAAGTAAAGCCAAAGATTATATGGCATCCACCTTATCTCATGTATGTATCCCTCTTACCTTCCATTTAGTTCAGTTATGGTGCATTCTATATGGTCCAGAGAATGACTATATTATGGTCATGTTTTTCATTTTGATTGACTGAGCTTATTAGGTCTATAGTAAAGCTAAAGCAAAAGAATAAAGGACAGGTAGACAGACATATAGTAACATATTAACAAACCAGGTATTCAAAACAACCCAGTCCACCAGGAGTGCCACTTCAAGGAAGCCTATTTGAGTTCCTAGGAGTTTCAGGCTGAGTGGAGGGTTCTCTTGATTGAAGCATCCAAGTAAATGACACAGAGCAGCAGACATTGTCATCCAACCATGTGCTCCCAGTGTACAGCAAAACATAACAAAAACAATAATAATAATCTTACTATCAGTGAAAATGTTGATTGTAACTCACTTTTAGTGGTATATTTCAAAAAACATTCAAAATCACTTAACATTTTGTGATGGTTAATATTCAGTACACACTTGATTACATCTTGAATTAACTAAAACACATCTAGCTAGGTAAAGCAGTGAGAGATTTTTTAAAAAAATAAATCATTAGAAATAGAAAATCCACTTTTAATCCAGATCTTTTGAGGTGGGTAGATCCACCTTAAATCTGGACCATTCCTTCTGGTGGCAGTTTATATGCAGACATGGAAGAAGGAAGCTTTTGTTCTTTAGCTGCTCGCCCTTGCTCTTGCTGGCAAACCTATTGCTTCTGGCCTTGGAGCCTACTTCTTTAGGATTCTGGCATGTACTGATGACCAGCTGAGCCATCTAGCCTTATGGGCTGAACAACTACTAGACTCTTGGACTTCCCATTGTTAGAAAGACATTGTTGGACTGGCTAGACCACAGCCTGTAAGCTACTCTAATAAATCTCACCTATTAGAGAAAGTAAATAGAAAGATCCAGCTTCATGGTCTTGCAGTGGAGACAGGCAAAGTGATGTATATATTAGCAATGAAAACATATGTCAACCTAGAGTCACATGCCAGGAGCAATAAGATATCCAAGGGTTCAGAACATCATCTGAAACCTCTAAAAATGATGACCAACATGATTACTGAGAGAGGGCCCCCTTCTGGAATGGAGCATTGACATCCTGGAAGAATAAGGCAATAAAGAGAATGGGACTGCTTAATGTGGTTATACATGAGATTAGACAGAGAGAAGGATGTGGCGAGGAGGTTTACATGGAGCCAGTACTGAGACAAATAGAGGACATACTTCTATCAACCCTAAAATTCTAAAGAGGGAGAGGACCAAGTTGGGATTACAGACAACAGGAGTTCAGGGGCCTCCCCTCCTGACTCTGCCTCAGTTATTCTCATCTGAGATGCAGGGGTCATTCTGAACATTGTGCAAAATGATATTTGTTTAATTCTAAAGACCATGACTATGACTGGATATGTGATCTCCTCATATTTTTTACTCTCAATTAATAGTTCCCCTAAATTTAGAATAATGAAGGACAGTCACTATAAAAACCTCCAACAGAAAAAGACAAACATATTTCATCTTCTAAACAGAAAAACACACACACGTTCTATTGATGTATGGTTGGAACAGCAGAATAAAAGTGGTAAGATTTTATCATTTATAGTTATAAAAGTCACATATTATATCAAAAATGAAATGCACTAAAATGTAAAAATTTCATGGGAGATGAAATAAGATTTAGAGGAATATGAAACGATATTATTTTGCAAAGCTAGTTTAATCAGATTTTGCTTCCTTAAATTTCAATTGCTGTTTTTTCACCAGTGTTGTGAGCTGAACGTTATGCATGCCAGTCAACTACTCTATCAGGGAGTGACATCCCAGTCTTGCTTCACTTACTTTGAAGCTTTCAGAAATTCTGTTTCCTTGGTGTGTAACCCTGCCTTCACCAGCACTAGGGCAGAGCTTAGGCAGACAGGGCAGAGCACTACAAACTCTGCACAAATTTATAAAATATTTTTTTAAATGAGCATACTCTAGCTTCTGAAATAAAGTGATCAATGCTAGTACCAGAGGAACTCCTTTGCCAAATAAGTTACTTTTTTTATCATTCAATAAATGTTTTGTAATAGTTTATTGCCCCGGCCAGCGGGGTGTCAACGGGGCCACTCACCTGTGGGAGAGAATGACAGGACAGGACAACACAAAGAGACGGACAGCAAGACAGTATTCTGATCAAGCCGCTAAACTTTATTTTTCTCCACATGGCTTAAATAGCATAAGAGGGGAAGGGGCAGGAAGGCAGGAAGGGAAAGGGACGTGGAAGGCATGCAAGAAGTCTGCTAAGGTGACTGGTCAGGGGCCATTTGTTCTGTTGTTAGGCTGCCTGACCATGGAATGCTCTTTACATTCAGTTGCCATGGCACCTGACTGTGGAATGTTCTTATCTTTGGGAGCCTCCGGTTAGCAATCAGTTGTTACTGCCCTGGGGGAGGAGGGAGGGCGGTGGGTTTATGACTTATTCTCTGTCTTAGCTAGTACTTTCCATGGTTCATGTTTGGTTCCTGAAATTTTGGTCCCTAACAGTTTATGCTATTTCTTGAAGTGACAAGACACTAAAAGCAAGGTTTCCTTTGTCAATACTAGACAAATAAAAAAAATGTGAGTGCTTCGGAATATTTATTTTTCATGGTTTAAAAGTCTTTTAGTACTGTTTACAGATTTTAATTAATTCTTTAGAATGTTTTAGATTCACAAATTTTTTTTGCAGAATTGTTTATAAGTAGTTCATGTTTAATTTCTCTGCCTGATATTAAAATTTCATATTTTATATTTTAATTAATAATAAAATGATTGATAAAAGCAATTATGCTGCCATCATTTTGCAGCTAGAAAAGATTCACTGGTTTCTTATATATCACCACTGTAATTTGGTAGAAATGTTCTTTGAAGTCAGTATTAACTACCATTGTATCGGTTAATTTATTAGGCTTGAAAGGTTCTGATTTCTATGGGGTTTTTTGTTTTCTTGTTTTGTTTTGTTTTGTTTTGCTTTGTTTTGCTTTGTATTGTTTTGTTTTGCTTTGTTTTGTTTGAGACAGGGTTTCTTTGTGTAGCTTTGCGCCTTTCCTGGAACTCACTTTGTAGACCAGGCTGGCCTAGAACTCACAGAGATTCACCTGCCTCTGCCTCCCAAGTGCTGGTTTCTATGTTTAATTTGAGGGCTTGTTTTATGAAACAATGTATTGGTCTTCCATCATCGAAAATATCTTTTAAATACGGATCAGCTTTAAACACAAGCAAAAAATGTTGGCTGGATATATAAATCAATTAGTATTTCTGTAAAATTATAAACTATTGATGCCACAGATTAACTAGAAACCAAATAGTGATCCAGAACTTGCCACATTGTTACCTTCCAGCATTGTTGTTTTATTGGATATTTATGTCATAAGCAACAATGGGATCCAATTGCTCAAACAAGAATGGAATCTGATCTCTCTGTCTCTCTGTCTCTCTGTCTCTCTCTCCCTCTCTCTCTCTCTCCCTCTCTCCTTTCTCTCCCCCATGTGCATGCCTAAGGAAACACACATAAACAGCATTGCTCAGAAAGATATGACAATACCCTCTTCCAGGCACTAACTTGATGTTTAATATCATGCCATATTATTAAAGACTATGGTGTACATCATATCTACTTTCACCAGCCATCATCTCTATTTTTTCACTTATTTATCTTATGAACTGTGATTTCATTTTTATGTAAAAAAATACTACATAATGAAGATTTTTGGATTCTAGTCTATTTACAGAACCAAGATTATGGAATACATTTATGAAGACAATTTGCTTGCAATGTAGATTTTAAAAGGTCTTCATTTTAACTGAACTTTAAAATTTATAAAAGAAAATAGAAAAAAACAGGGCTAAAGTGAGAAAAGAAATCAGAGACAAAAAAAATCTAATTCATGAGCATTTTAATAAGTTTCCCTTAAGCATTGTTAATAATGTCTTCCATTTGCAGCTCTTGAGATTGGGAATTAGCTGAGTAACCCAAAGTTCAGAAAATTATTGCATGATAAACTAGTGTTTTTCTCAGCTTTGTCCTGTCCTCTTAAATCTATGGTATCTCCTTGGGGTTTTACTACCTGATTTTAAATCATAGAAGTCAATACTAACTTTCTCTACAAAAGGCTTCCTTTATCCTTAAACCAGGTTCCTGAGAGTTCCCACAAATCATTTGTAAACTAACCAAACAAACAACAAAAGAATGGACACCAGAATTGAAATTCAAGAGAAATACTGATCCACTAATGTGGATATCCTGATTGCTTCAGCAGTTAAAATTTTCAGGCACAGACAACTAAATGCTCAGGACAGCAATGTTTAGGAAGAATTTTAGAAGATGGCAATTTTAAAAATTATTAAATAATTGTACTTGATAACAAAATAAAAATACATATTAATAAATTGATATTTTAATGTACAGTTTAATAGCTGGCTACCACAGCTAAAGAGAGAGTTTCTATTATAATAGTGAAGCTTTTAGCTACCACTCATCAAAATCATGAAATGGGCAGTATGAGAGAAAGTTGGAAGAAAAGGAGAGCACAAAAATGATACAATGCCTGTGTAATGTACATTTCCTGTGAAGAGAATTGAGAAAACTCATTAGAGATGTTGCTGGAGAGTGAATGGATAATATTGTTTTAAAGTCGTGAAAGGCACAAATTATAAGATGAATAAAATTAGCTGGGCGTCGGTGGCACATGCCTTTAATCCCAGCATTTGGCAGGCAGAGGCAGGCAGATCTCTGTGAGTTCAAGGCCAGCCTGGTCTACAGAGTGAGTTCCAGGAAAGGCGCAAAGCTATACAGAGAAACCCTGTCTCGAAAAACTAAAAAAAAAAAAAAAAAAGATGCATAAAATTTATGGAGAATTGTATGAAGTGAAATTTATACTGGGATTTGTCATAAAATCCTTCTTTTATTGACTCTTCCAATGAAAAACATAGTAAGTTGGCATATAGAGTCATTAAACTAATATCATTATATAATAGAATTATTCTTCAAAGTTTTAAGCATATTCTTACCACAACCTTGAATTCTGGACCTACTGGGATTCTAATTCAGATTTCAGCAAACTAGTATTTGGAAATGACTACCTTAAAAAAAAAAGATGCATTTCATTACAGTGTAGTTGTATCTGTATCTACTTTTGTTCTGGCTTCTTTTGAGCTACAATAGAAAATGGAGCACTATTTAAAGTTCTAAGTTCATAAATATTGTGGCTGATCTGTTTATAGACAAAATAAAGCATTGGTAAATAATAAAAAAAGGAAAAGTTTAATATTTTCACACAAATTTGCATGGCTGACAAAGAGATACATAGCTTGATTGGATCTAGGGTCTACATAAAGCCATTCAAAACTTACAAAAGAAGAAACATAGCACATTGTCATAAATAATCTCCTTACAAGGTATGTGTTAACAGAACAATGCCGAAGATTAAAGTGATTTGAGAGTGTGGCCATTCATTTTCACAATATCCACGTAGTGTATGCAAAATCCCGGATTGAGTTCCTAGTGCCACAGGAAAAAGAAAATAAAAGAAGAGCTATCAGTATAATGTGACAGGTCAACATCACTAAAAGGGAAGATTGTGTCAAACCTGTAATATAGTAAAGGAAGACTTGTTAAGGCACTGAAGTCATAGAGCATGGCAGTAAGAAATATGGGTGGGGGGGAGTTCTTTAAAAAGAGCATTTCCTTGAGAGTTCCATATAATATGCTTTATTGTTTTCATTCTCCTTTCAATTCTCTCAGATCCTCCCTTCCTTTCCCACAGAACTTTGCACTGTTTTCCCCATAAAACCAGTTGAGCTGCTGATATACTCTTGCATGTGTGGCCTCCCACTAGAGTCTGGTTGACTTACCAGGGGCTAAATCAACTTTGAGAGAAAATCGGGCATGCTCCCACCAACCAACTACTGTCAATAGGTCCTTAGCTAGGGGTGAAAATTGCCGTGTGACTGCTCTCTCCATGTTGGGATTTGTTCTGGCTTGGACTTCCATGGGTCTTGTGCATGCTATCACATGACCTATTCTTAGTTCATATCTACAGCATCCTGTCTGTATCCAGAAGACACTGTTTCCCTGTAGTCATCTAGTGAGTCTACCTCTAATGCTTTTTCCATACTCTATTGTGCATGGTCCATGACTATTTTGTAGTAGAGGTTTCAGTATAAATATATGTTCCTTGTAGGAGAAACCATTTGACATTACTTTACTTTCTTCACCTACATTAATTGTGAATCTCTGCACTAAGCACTATCTACTGTAAGCATTCCTTTCTCTGATGATGCTTAATCAGTGGGTTTAAAGATAATGAAATAGGAGTTGGTTTAATACTAAAACCATTTATCAGCACACTAGTAGTAGGTTCTACCCCAGTGTCTACACCCTGTGCAGCCTTAAGTCCTTGGTCTGATAATGGTGCCAGGTATGGGTTTCATCTTATGGAGTGGGCCTCAGGTCCCAACAGAATGTAGTTGGTTAGTCTCACATTTGTAGCAGTACTGTATCAATGGCTGTGTCTTTCCCACCCAGTCCTTATTATAGATGACTGCAGCCATGGGTGACTAATGTCGATGATTGCATTTCTCCTTCAGCAGTGGGCACAGTACCTTTACAGAACTATGAAAACTAGTCAGGAGAGAAGAAGCTTAAAAGTGAGTACCAATTTGATTTCTCCATGATCTATGGCTCCAGCATGGGTGCCTTCAACAATAGGGTCTTACTCCTAAGTTCTTGAGTGTAAACAAAATAATTGACAATAGCCTGTAATGTTTGAGAGTCTTTGGAATCTCACTGGCCAACAACTCCAAAAGACTTGGACTGGGCTTTCAACTTGTTAGCCTGTGGTTGCTGGTAGGAGCACTGTTACTCTATTTAAATAGAATTTCATCTTAAAATATCTTATATCTTTTATATATTCATACAGATTAATTTTAGGAACCTTCTACACAAGTAAATTTTCATTTGACATTTTAGATGTCTTTATTGTTATTATTTATTCTTGCTGTTTTCCCTATTTCATGCTTCTCTCTCCTCCCCAGCCTCAGTATAATCCTTCCTAAATCATGGTTCATCTTTTCTCCTTTGTACCGATACACTCTCTTCTCCCTTGAAAGTCCCTCCCATATAGGCAAATTGCTAAATTGTCTTATTAATAAAAAAACAAAACAAAAAAAACCAAAAAACAACAACAACAAAAAAAAAAAAAAAACAGAGCCAGATATCAGGGTTAAAACCTAAGAGATCAGAGGAATAGGACAAGCAACAAGCCAACCTCACCTTACCAACCCTCAGCTTCCAAAGAGAGACCAATTTCTCGTATACCCACACCTACATGCCTTTCTATACTGCTATTTCATTTGCTCTCTCTGTCCAGCTACATCACCTCTTCCTGCGCAGCTCTGTCACTTCCTGTCTGTCTGTACAGACATCCAAACCTTTATGGTTAAGTAGTGTTGGAATATGAGGTATGTGCCACCAAACCTGGATTTGTTTCCAGTGTGTCCTTGAACTCACAGAGATCTAGACAGATAGATCCCTGCCTCCCAAATGGCAGGGTTAAAGGCATGTGCTACCATAACCTGGCTTTTATGTTTAATATAGTGGCTGGCTTTTTCCTCTGATCCTTGGATAAGCTTTATTGGATTACACATATAAAATATCACCATGCTCCCCATAGGTCCTTACCAATTTTCTGACCTCTGGGTATTCCAAATGAAACATACATATCTAAAGTTTCAAAGATAATAAACACAAATGAGAGAAAAATGTTTTGTTTGTCTTTCTAAACCTTGGTTACCTCACTCAGGAAGACTTTTTCTACCTCCATCCTTTACCTGAAAATTTCATTTTTCTTTAAAAAAAAGTGGGCAATATTCCTTTCTCTCTCTCTCTCTCCCTCCCTCTCTCTCTCTCTCTCCCTCTCCCTCTCTCTCCCTTCCTCTCCTTCTCTTTCTCCCTCTCTCTCCCTCCCTCTCCCTCTCTCTCTCTCTTTTCTCTCTTCTCTCTTTCTCTTTCCTCTCCTTTCCTCCCTCCTCCCCCCATAGTTAGAGCAATAATGAACATAAATGACCACTGTCTCTACAGTAGCATATAGAGTCATTTGGATACATACCCAAGAGCAGTATAGCCGAAACATGTGGTATGTCTATTAGCATTTTAGATTTTGTTGTGAGATCTTTGATCCATTCCAAGTTGATTTTTTTTTTTTTTTTTGCTTTGGAATAATAGACATTTGTCAAATTTCATTTTTCTTTATGTGGATACACAGTTTTCACAGCATGCTTGTTTAAGATATTGTCTCCCCTCCTGTGTGTAATCCTGATATCTTGTCAAACATAACATGGCTATAACTTTAAGTGCAGTTGCTGTCGTGTGTTCTTGATTGAAATGTCTGGTTTTGTTGTTGTTTTCTTTTGTTTATTTCATCATCATGTTTATTTTTTTTTCTATAGCTCCAAAATATAGTGTCAAATCTGGTACAGTAATCCCTCTTCTTTCTTTATTTTTGGGAAGTTTGGGGAAGGGTCTGGCAATCTTTTTGCCTTTACAGTGAACCAACTCTTACTTTCATTGATTCACTGTAACATTTCATGGTTTATTTCATTAATTCCTGCTTTTATTTTTATTATTTCTTCACATCTGTTGGATTTTTGATTGGCTTGTCCTTATTTTGACAAGTTCTAGAGTTCTCTCATTAAGTAATATGTTTGTTCTTTTTCAGATTATCTATTTTAGATGTTTAGAATTATGAATATCATTACCAGGACTGCTTTTATTGTGTTCTAGATGCTTTACTCTGTTGGATTTTCATTTAATTACAGGAATTTTTTTCTCTCATAATTCCAATGCATTATTAATTAGCCTAATCTCTGTGAGTTCATGTGATCACAACAGATTTATTTTGTGTTCATTTTAACTTTATTTTACTGTGGCCACACAGGATACTTGTTATTTCAATTTTTTTCGGCATTTCTTTTCTACTCCAATATGAAGACTATTTTAGAGAGATTTCTGAGCAATTTGTGTGTTTAATTTTATTCTGTATAATATTCTGGAAATATAGAAAAGATCCATTGCATTTATAATGTTGTTTAATGTTAATTTCTCTTTGCTAACCTGTTGTTAAAATGGTCTCTTGACTGGAGAAAGGGGTATATTAAAATCAACTATTATTGAGTTCAGGTTAATCTGTATCTCAAAATTTAGCAGCATACCTTTTAAACGGATTTTGGAACATGTGTGTTTAGGATTATAATGTCTCCTTTGTTAATTGTTTGCTCGATCAGATTGAAATATCCTTATCTCTCCCGATTAATTTTAATTTGGAGTCTACTTTGTCAGATATTATTGTACAGATGGATGCTTGGTTCCCAGATCCATTTTCTTGGAATAATTGTTTCTTCATCCTTTCACTTGAACGTGGGGCCTATTCTTGAAGATAAAATGAGTTTCGTGTAGACAACATTCTTGTAGAATGCTTCATTTGTTTCTTCATCTAACTATTGTCTTTGATTGAGGGAGTTGAGGCAATTAATATGTAAAATTACTGTTAAAAGGTGTGAGTGGATTGATTTTGTTATTTCCTTGATGTCTTCTGAGTTACAGTTTGTGTTTAAGTAATGATAAAATCCTTGTTTTCTTTTTATAGCCTCTTGGCCATTCTCATCCCTCTTTTCACTCTCAAGTATTGCTTCTAGTATTCTCTAGAGGGCTGGTTTGCCCATGTCCTTGAATTCCTCTAGGGTGTTTACATCATGGAAAGTTTTTCTTTCCCTTCCCATTGACATAGATGGCTTTGATGGATAAAATGCACTGATTTGGCATCTGTGTGTGAAGGTTCCTCTTTTTCCTGCTGTCTATTGGCCACCAGGCCATGAGGAGAAAATGAGGCGAAATGGTTTTGAATGGCCTTCGTATAGTGGCAACAGCTTTCCAGGAGCCTGCTTCAGTGTTACAGTTCATCTTTATTCCAGAGTGAGAGGAGATATATAGAATATATGTAACCAGATAGTTCTCTCCCACCCACCAGTTCCCAAATAACCACTCAGAAGCTTAATATTACTTATGAATGTTTGGGTGGTAGCTCAGGCTTATTACTAACTAGCTCTTCCACTTAAATTAACCAATAATTCTTATCTATATTTATCCACATGGCTTGGTACCTTTTCTCAGTATGGCATTCTCATGTTGCTTCCTCTGTATTTGGCTAGTGGCTTCAGCCTCTGCCCTTCCTCTTTCCAGAATTCTCTCTGTGTCAGACTGTCTTGTCTAATCTCATCTTCCTCAGCTATTGATCAATCAGCTTTTTATTAACAATGAGAGTAATGCACATTTACAGAATACAAAGATTGTTCCAGAGCAGATGTATTTCAGATGTATATCACATATATATGATGCTGTGAATCACCTGTTTTGCATTTGGCAGCAGGTTCCTACCATGGAGCTGGGAGCACAAAACCTAATTATCATATGGGCAACAGAGGGAAAGATCATCAGGGATCTGTGTCAAAGGTCTTGCTTGAGATAGATCAAACATCCAGGCTTAGGGAAAGCTTCTGGCTAAGGTAAGGCAATTGAGCCTAGAGACACAATCCAAGTAGGGAAAGAGTCCTGCAAGAAAGGGAGTTCTATATCTGTGCAGAGATCAGAGAGCTAGGTGTCCTGCATGGTGGACCACAACCTTAAGTTTAGGGTATGCCAACATGAGTGGTCTGTAAGAACTTTGAGTATATTGCTTCAATCTCTTCTGCTTTTGAAGTGCCTGTTGGGAAGTCAGCTGCTGTTCTCACAGGTTTTCCATTATATGTGACTTTTTTTCTTGCTGTTCATTAATACCTTATCTGTGTTCTCTATACCTAATCTGTTAATTGCTATGCTATGGAGAGTTTCGTTTTGGTCAAATCTACTTGGTATTCCATGGGCTTCTTGTACTTGCATGAGTTTGTCTTCCCTTAAGTTGTTTTCTTCTGTGAGTCTGTTGAAGATCTAGTCTATGTCATTTACCTGGAATTCTTGTGATCCTTTTGTCTCTATAATTCATAATTTTGTTCTTCTCATGATGCCTCAGAGTTCCTGCATCTTCCTTTAGTGTGCTTCATTGAAAATTTTTTTATATTTTTTTATTTGGTGATCTAGTTACTCTACTTCTTTTGCAAATTCTGATAGTCTTTCTTTTGTTTGAGTTATTCTACTGATAAGGCTTTTTCCTGATATCTTAATGTTATTTACTTTTTCAATTCTATCTTCATTTGATCTTGTGTTTCTTAATTATGCTTATATCTTTACTTAATTTAATCTTCAAGTGCTGAATTGTCATGTATCTACATTTCAGTGTCCTTGGCTTCTCTCATATGTTATCTCTGAGCCTCTATGTTTATTAATGTGTCTCTTCAGTCTTTTCTGAACTCCTTGAGTTCTTTGCATATGTTTTTGATTGTTCCTTTAAAATATGTGTAATTTTCACTGGAGGAAATTTCTAATGGAGAACTGAATTTAGGGGGAGACACATTGTTTTGAATTTTCTTATTGTTTGAGTTTTGTATTATATGATCTGTGTGAGTGGATTATTTGTCTGATATGAAATTCTAGGTTGCCTTTGATGAACTGAATTTAGGTTCTATTGCTGATACTGCCCATGCTTGGCTGATCTAAGATCAAGAATTAAAAGTTTTTAGATTAATTCTTCAGATACTCAGTGTTGGTTTATTTATTTACTTTTACTGGAGTGATAGTTTGATTCCAATCAGTGGTAACTAGAACAACATTCAAATGAATTACACTACTGTACAAGCTGTAATACTCAAGTCTGGTCTGAGTTGTGGGTATGACCAAGCTGATTAGGTTCTTAGGAACTCACTAGCCTTGGTAGATGCTTGAGTTGCAGAATCCAAACTAGGCCTGTTTGTTCAGGTATAGCATGGTGACCTACTAAATGGAGAATTTACCAAGCTGAACAGGTACATTGTAGAATGAATCTTAAAAGTGCTTATAAATATGATCAAACCTGAGGCCAGTTATTGGGGTGAATGCTGGAAGATCAGAGAGACAGAACAAGCCACAGCTACCTCACCTCACCAGTTCCTTAGCTGGTCTTATTTTCTCAGACTGGAAGCTTCTGTGTCCTCATCCTAATGGCTCTCAGGTGAACTGCTGCTCCAAAGCCTGAATGCTTAACCAGCCAAATGCTTCTAGTTTCTGGTCTTCACACCTTATTATCTTTCTACTTTCTGCCTTCACTCCCTGTTATTAAATGATGGATTTCTGGGAATAAAGGCATGTGCCACCATGCCTGGCTGTTTCTAATGTGGCCTTGAACTCAGATATCCATAGGTATTTCTGCCTCTGGAATGCTAGGATTAAAGGCATGTGCTACCACTGCCTAACTGCCTATCCTCATGTTTAATATTGTGGCTGACCTGTTCTCTGACCCCAGATAAGTTTATTTCAGGAAACACACAATATTTCTGGGAACACAATGCCACCAAACATACATGAGCTGTGTAATGAAAGCTAGAATTTGAATTGTGGGGCTGGTTTTAAAATATAAAATTTTAAATCTAGTGTGTTCAATAAAACCTGGGCACATTGTACAATTGGCCTATTTAAGGTAAATTAGGAGAATGAGGCCAAATGTATCCTAATTGACTCATCTATAGGTTTGATATCACCTAATAATGTCTTAAACAAGCGTGAGGACTTGACATGTATCTCATGAGAACTTCAAAATTACTTTTTATTTTAGAAAATTGAGATTTTTTTCCTTCTCATTGTATTTCTTTTATTTTTAAATAAATAACTTTTTCTTTATTATTATGTGTTTTAAATTTTATACATCAGCCATGGGTTCCCCAGTCCTCCCCCCTCCCGCCCCCACCCCGCCTTCCCCCCAGGCCCTCCCCTCCATTCCCATGTCCTCCAGGATCAAGACTCCCCTGGGGAGTCATTTAAACCTGGTGGATTCAGTACAGGCAGGTCTAGTCCCCTCCTTCCAGGCTGAGCAAAGTGTCCCTGTGTAAGCCCAAGGTTCCAAACAGCCAGCTCATGCACTAAGGACAGGTCTGGGTCCCACAGCCTGGATACCTCCCAAACAGTTCAAGCTATTCAATTGTCTCACTTATCCAGAGGGCCTGATCCAGCTGGGGGCTCCACAGCCTTTGGTTCATAATTCATGTGCTTCCATTCATTTGGCTATTTGTCCCTGTGCTTTTTGCAATCTTGGATTCAACAATTCACGCTCTTGTAGACCCTCCTCTTTCTCGACAGTTGGACACCTGGAGCTCCACCTGGGGCCTGGCCAAGGATCTCTGAGTCCACTTCCATCAGTTATTGGATGAGAGTTCCAAGATGACTGTTAGGGTGTTTGGCCATCTGATCACCAGACTAGGTCAGATCAGGCTTTCTCTCGACCATTGCCAGAATACTACAGAGGATATATCATTGTGGATTTCTGGGGACATCTCGAGCACTCTGCCTATTCCTGGTCTCATGTGGTCTTCATTTATCATGGTCTGTTATTCCTCATTCTCCCTTTCTGTTCTTGATCCAGCAGGGATCTCCAGATCCCCTAAGCTTTACTTCCCTCAAATCTTGCCCTTCATTACTCCCACTGTCATCCAGGTTGTTCATGTAGATCTCATCCATTTCTCTGTCATTGGGTGATCCTTGGGTCTTTCCTAGGGTCCCGTTTTCTAGGGAGCCTCCCTGGAGTTGTGTAGCAGTCTAGTCATCTTTGTTTTACATCTAGAATCCTCCCATGATTGAGTACATACCGTGTTTGTCCTTCTGAGTCTAGGTTACCTCACTCAGGTTGATTTTTTTCTAGATCCATCCATTTGCCTGCAAACCTCATGATGTCATTGTTTTTCTCTGCTGAGTAGTACTCCATTGTGTATATGTACCATATTTTCTTTATTCATTCTTCAGTTAAAGGGCATCTAGGTTGTTTCCAGGTTCTGGCTATTACAAACAAAGCTGATACGAACATAGCTGAGCAAATGCCCTTGTGGTATGATGAGCATACTTTGGGTATATGCCCAAGAGTGCTATAGCTGGGTCTTGGGGGAGATGGATTCCCAATTTTCTAAGGAAGTGCCATATTGATTTCCAAAGTGGCTATATAAACTTGCATTCCCACCAGCAGTGGAGGAGAGTTCCCCTTGCTCCACATCCTCTCCAGCATAAGCTGTCTTCTGTGTTTTTGATCTTACCCACTCTGACAGGTGTAAGGTGGTATCTCAGAGTCGTTTTGATTTGCATTTCCCTGATAATTAGGGATGTTGAGCAATTCCTTAAATGTCTTTCAGCCATTTGAACTTCCTCTGTGGATAATTCTCTGTTTAGTTCTATAGCCCATTTCTTAATTGGACTGTTGGGCATTTTGATGTCTAATTTCTTAAGTTCTTTATATATTCTGGATATCAGCCCTCTGTCAGATGTGGGGTTGGTGAAGACCTTTTCCCATTCTGTAGGCTGTGGCTTTGTCTTGTTGACCGTGTCCTTTGCTCTACAAAAGCTTCTCAGTTTCAACAGGTCCCATTGATTGATTGTTTCTCTCAGAGTCTGTGCTACTGGTGTTATATTTAGAAAGTGATCTTCGGTGCCAATGCATTCAAGAGTACTTTCTACTTTCTCTACTATCAGGTTCAGAGTAGGTGGGTTTATGTTGAGGTCTTTGATCCACTTGGATTTAAGTTTTGTGCACGGTGACAGATATGGATTTTTTTGTAGCCTTCTACACATTGACATCCAGTTATGCCAGCACCATTTGTTGAAGATGCTTTCTTTTTTTCATTGTAAAGTTTTGGCTTCTTTGTCAAAAATTATATGTTCATAGGTGTGTGGGTTAATGTCAGGGTCTTCAATTCCATTCCATTGGTCCACATGTTGGTTTTTATGCCAGTACCAAGCTGTTTTTATTACAGTAGCTCTATAGTAGAGCTTGAGGTCAGGGATTGTGATGCCTCCAGAGGTTGTGTTATTGTACCGGATTCTTTTGGCTATCCTGGGTTTTTTGTTTTTCCATATGAAATTGAGTATTATTCTTTCCAGATCTATGAAGAATTGTGTTGGTAATTTGATGGGAATTGCATTGAATCTGTAGATCAGAATCACCCTTTACAATAGCCACAAATGTTATAAAATACCTTGGGGTTACTCTAACTAAGCATGTGAAGGACCTATATGACAAGAATTTTAAGTCCCTGAAAAAAGAATTTGAAGAAGATGTCAGAAAATAGAATGATCTCCCATGCTCATGGATAGGCAGTATTAACATAGTAAAAATGGCGATCTTACCAAAAGCAATCTCATTGTATTTCTTTAGGGATATTCACATAAAGTTTGACACACTGATCTCGCCATGGGGAGGAATAGATTCCAAATATAATCACATGATTTATATAGACAGGACACCTATTGTGGTATGCCATACACTGAGTTTCTTTATTTGATTTGTCTTAGCTCATTTTTATGCAAATGAGTAATGTACTTTAAATATATTTTTCCCATAAAAAAATCTACTCTTCAGATTTTCAACCTTCCCCTATCTCCTTTTCCCTGACAGAATTTTGCTTCTACCTCCCTGTAATTTGTATATATATATAAAAAAGTTAGTCTTTGTGAGAGATTTTAATTTTATGCTTTATGTATGTAGTCTGGCCAAGTTATAGATACACATAAATTTATACTACTAAAAGTCTGTCCCCAATCTTGTATCTGAGTCAGAACATTAGTATTATACTACTCAAATAGGTATCCATAGACCAGCATCACAAGTGTGACTTGTGAGACTCTTACAACACAATACCTGGACTTCATTCTGGGATGCATCCAAAAAGAGCTTCAGAATATTTCTATGTGCACTGAAGATTTCTAAGCACTTTGATATGTCTCCCTAGTTATGTCTTCTGCTGTTTGGATTTCTTCAGTAAGTTTTTTGAACAAAGATGCTATAGTTATTATTTTTATGGTTAAAAAATACCCTAAGATTTCTTTTGGACCCGAGTCTAGACACCACTGGATGTTTTTGTATAGAAGGAGATGTAGAAGATTGTCTTATAGGAGTATAAGCAAAATATCACAATTTTGAAATATCTGTTGTGATAAGAGGTAAACCTAAGAATACTTCTTTCCCAAAGTATGTATTTAGTTGAGAAAGAAAATATATGAATTGTTAAAGATTCCCAAATCTATGATTGTTCAAACTGATAGCAATAATTCCCTTGTCAGGACTGCACATGATGGTCTAACTTTGTTATTCTAGCATTTGGGAGGTAGAGATGTGAGTTTGGGGCCACCAGTAATACAAAGTGAGAATACATATTTTAAAAAATCCCTATCAAATACAGGTAATGTTTAACCAGAAACCATAATAAACATACATTCCAAAATTAGTTTTTTTTTTTAACCAAATATTTGTCTATTTTGTCATTTGTAATACAGGAACTCTACTAGTCTTGTCTCCCTTGATAGAGAGATGTATCATCAAGGGGATTTGTCTTACAGAATTGTCTTGGATTGTTAGGAAGAATAAGAAATCTCAGGTTAGGCAGTTACATAATCTGGGTGTGTTGATGGCATAGTTTTAATGGTTTTCAGTTTTGTTTTGTTTTTCTAGATAGAACATCATATAGTTTAGGTTAGCCTCTCACTCAACTTGCAGCTGAAGATAACTTTCTACCATCTGATCATCTTGCCTCTCTTTGAGGCAGGGAGTTTTAAGCCATGAAAATGACATAATGATATAAATTAGGTTCTAAATTCAAAGGCACGAAGCCAATGTATCAGCTGTAAGGAATATAAATTCTGTTTGCAGTGCACTTTTGGTCTCTTCAGGCCTTGAGCGAATTGAAGAGGCACATAAATGCTTATTATTGATTCAAATACTAATTGACAATTACCCTCACTATTACACCCAAAGCAATGTTTAATTAAATACCTGAGAAACTTGTGTCCCAGTCACTGTCATCATAATAGTATTTGTACATTTGAATTTATAACCATTGTTTATTTTCACTAAATACTTTTTAAATTCTATTTTTTGTTATCATTTTGGTGAGCTGTTTGAAAAAATGCTCTCCATGGTCTCTTGCATCTGAATACTTAGTTCCCTCTTGGTGTTGCTATTTGGAGATACCAGATGATGCAATAGTGCTGGAGGAGGTTCACTGTTGAGGGCAGGATTGGAGATGAAAGTCCTACCACCAGCTGTCTTTCTGCCTCAAGCTTGTGGCTCAAGATGTGAGCTATCAGCTTCTTGCTTCTACCATCATGTCTACCAGTTGCTCCTTTGCTGTCACCGCCATTATGAACTCTAACCCTTCACAGTTGTAAACCAAAATAGAATCTTCTATAATTTGTTTGGTAGTAGTGTTTTTATCTCGATAACAGAAACAGAAAAATAACTCACACAAAGATGTATCTCTGAGTTTCCACTTCTTATTCAGGAACTAGGTTGCAGAATACAGTCAGACACAAAGTAAACTGAAAACTTGGTTCTAACATTTTCAAATATTTTAAGATTTAAGAAGCCTACTTTAGTTTAATAAAAAGAAAAAAAGATGTTTGCTTATTTTTTAAGTAGTGAAAACTTAGATACATGAATGAAGGTATTTCTGAGGAAAAAATAATCTAAAACTCATCATTTCTTTCCCTACTTGAAATTAAAATCCCCTTGAAAGCACATCTATCTTACTGAGAAACTTGATTTTCTCCTTTAAATGTGTTGCATTTAAAAAGTAAAAATTAGAGTCTGGAAACTTACTTTTCTCAATTGCCAAGGTCCATGAAAAGAAAAGTAAACTAACTTAATGAAAAGTTTTTATTATTCTTCTCTCATTGCACACCTAAAACATGAAAGTATTTTTTCATATACAAATATATACCTAAAATTCTCTCTGTATACTCTTTGCTCCCCCATGCATATGCACTCTCATCATTATCATTCCCATCAAAGAATTTCCTAATTTGATTGATTAAAACTAGAAAGACCTTTTCTGGGCTAAAACAACTATCAACCCATCATCTCCATTTATGTTTTCTCTGGATTGTCCATTCCGTAGTATGTAACAAAAAATTTTCACCATTGCCCTTAAGTTTCCTTGTGACCCACCTTGTAGATGAACATTCTCCCCATGCAATTAGGATGTTACTCTGCTTCCTATCATAGTGCAAATCTGTAGAACTGAGAGTGCAAAGAACAGAGTTGACACCTAGAGCTAGGACAAGGGCAATGTCTTAGAAAGACTGAAGGGACATCTGCAGTAAAAATGGGTACAATGCCTTGAGTGGAAGTAAAATGAGAGGAAGAAATGTCTTTGGTGCTACAAATCCTGTCCAAGAAAAAGAGGGACCACTAGTACTGTACACCTAATTGATATAAAATAGCAATATCTTAATTATATGAACCATTTATTTTGGGGGATAGAGATAGTACTTTTTTCATCCATGGTCCTTACTCATACCAAAAAAAAAAAAATCATTCTGTAAGCATACCCGTAGGTAAAATTTGACTTGAAACATTTGAAAGATGTAGGGTAGGACCATTTCCAAGAATCTCTATAATTGAGAGCAATGAATAAAACTGTTCCCTATGGCAATACTCAGATACATGTTTGTCAGTGAGAACAGGGGTTAGAAAAACCAAAAGGAAACATATATAGATGACCACGGTCACTGTATAACACCAAATAGGAAGCCATGACCATACAACCACTTCAATATGCAAAGACATTCCTAAAAGTCAAAGTCACCATGGGAAGTTCTCAAAAAGAATTTTGGACTAGAAATATATGTATAGATAACTTTCAATAAACACTATATCTATACTATTTCACACTCTAGTAAAATTATTAACTCAGAATTGGAGGACATTGCATTAACAATCCATACCACAATGTTTGAAATAACAATTTAAGTAATTAGATCATTTGCTTGCTGAGAGAAATTAAATTTTAAATAGTCTTTTTATTAAACAAATAAGTTTTAGTTACCTGTTTTGCATGTTCTTAAGTGGGTTAAATAAGAAAGGGAATAGAAATAAATTAAGTTACTGCTCAGGGCACAGAGATGAGGAATGCAAATTAAACCATGTGATATGGCTTGTTCTACTTAAATAGCACTTCGGAAATCTTCCCCTAAAAAGGAGGAGTAAAAAAAAAAAAAAAAAAAAAAAAAAAAACTAACGGGACACAGATAGTAAAAACACTAAGTTTTATGTAATCTAAATATAAATCCAAATGCGCATAAAGAGCTCATCAAGTGTGTTCCATATTGGATGTGCCCTCAACAGTTCATTCAAAGTGGGATGGGGAGTTAGCTCAGTGGTAGAGCACTTGCCTAGCAAGCGCAAGGCCCTGGGTTTGATCCTCAGCTCAAAAACAAACAAACAAACAAAGTGTGTTTGTTAATCTTAAACCATGTGTCAATGTAACACAAACTATCTTGAAAAGTCTGCATAAAGAAAAGGAAATACCCAGGTGGTGGTGGTGCACACCTTTAATCCCAGCACTTCGGAGGCAGAGGCAAGTGGATTTCTGTAAATTTGAGGCCAGTCTTGTCTACAGAACTAGTTCCAGAAGCTAGGGCTGTTACACAAAGAAACTTGGTCTCAAAAAACAAAAACAAAAACAAACAAACAAACAAACAAACAAAAAGAATAAAAGAAGAAAGAAAAGAAAGGAAACTGCTGATTATCTTCAAAGCAACTGGCTCAGAGAATACAGCATCACAATCAGGATTTGACCATAATCCTAAAATTTTCTTTGTGTCCCCATAAGATTACCAGCACCCTCTATCAGCAGAAAGTAGCCTGGAAAACAATGTCCATACTCCTAAAAATGGGTTTTGGATGTTTGTCTTTGTTTAGGTTGTTGGTTACAAATTGTTATTGGTCATAGTCAACCTCTTTCTAAAAGAAGGGTGGGTATGATGTAAAAATATAACATAAACTTTTACATTGCTATAGATTTTAGTTTATTGACACAAATTTAAATTTAATTTTGTTATACATTATATATATATATATATATATATATATATATATATATATATTTCTACTCTCATCTAAGGTATTATGTTTATATAACTCATTTAAATTGTAATGGATAATTAAGAAATATAGATTAATAATTAGTCTTCTATGATAGTCAAATTTACAGTCATGTTAGTTAAAATTTTGGGGTATATAAAGATATATTTCAATTAGGTAGGTAATCTTCAAACACTTCAAAGACCTACAGAATATGGAATTTAAAATGTTTTAAAAACTTTGACTTTCTGGACATTGAGACATGTCTGCTCCTGGCAACACCAATCAACTTCAGAGAAGATAATGGGCATTTAAGAAACTCATTATGGAGTTTGCTTTCTTTGTGGCAAAAGTTAGCCATTGAGCAAAAAAGTGCCCTTGCATCAACTGCTTGATAATCTGTTGTATAAACTGGACATGCAGGACCCATAGGAAGGTGACCACTGAACTTTGCAAGGTGAGATAGTCCTTCAGATTCATGCTTCACAGAAAAAAACTTCCAGACATTCTACAGAACACAGGAAGAAGCAACTGAGAGACTCTAGACCTGGGTGCTGAAGACGGATGCCCTAATGTTGCAGAGGAACTTTGAATAACTGTCCAGGTAGTGAGCTGTCTCTGTCATTCTGGATTTTTTGTAAGTTGTTTACAATGTTCTTCCTGTTTATTTAGATAATAGTATATCTGTCTGAGGTCTTTGATGTAGTTGAAGACTAGATAGTTATATGCTGGGGCCAGCCTCGGCAGTTTTGGGGGTCCAAAGGATGGAATACCTGGAAGGTTCAGTAGACAGTGCTCCGGTGAGCTGACAGGTCACTTCAGGCTTCTGCAGTTGCTAAGTAGCTTCTTTGCTACAGTTTCTGTAGCTTCCCTAGCTTCTGCTTTTGCCCTGGTAACTTCAGTCTTTTATTATCATAAGCAAGGGGGAAAGAAAAGGGGGAATCATGCAATACAAAATATTCTCATTGTTCCAAAGGTTATTCTTAGAAAATAACCAATGCATTCTTGATCATTTTTTAATAAACACAGGAACTATCCCAGACTTAACACCAAAGCAAGCGTAATCTATTTTTATTATTAATGATTATACAATCTTCTGAGCACTTGACCCAGATTCTAGCAACATGAAATTTTGCAAAAAAAAAAGGTAAAAATAAGAACAGTGGTCAATGTACCAAACAGTCATTTCCTTCTCACACAGCCCGTTCTGACCTCAAGACCCCTGCAGACATTTAAGTTCCTTCTCAGCCCTCTGCAAACACCAAGCCCCAAATGACTTCAGACAAGAAATCTGCCCCTGCAAGTCAGCAACTTTGTCCTTATCCCAACAGTTTCAAGGAAGACCTGATCCAAATTTCAGAGCCTCCATGAAAGGAAGCTCACCTTTCTTTGCAGCTCTTTTCAATCTCGGAACCCAATAAAGCTTGCGGCAATCACTCCACCATTGCCACATTGTATCCAGACTCCTTCAGGAGAAATCAAAATATCTAATTAAAGTTGCCATTTTTCTTTCTTAGTGGAGGCCACTATTTTCCTTCTACTCTAGGTTCCCACGCTTTTAGTTTGTCATTCCGTCTATATGTTATTCCATTCATAGTCTTCAGCCAATACCTGTAGTTAGAGATTTTCTGCCTGGCCTCTAGTCAGGACAAATCTCTCTCATCCACGAGATGCTCAGACCCAACCAACTAAGCACACAGAAACTTATATTGCTTATAAACTCTATGGCTGTGGCAGGCTTCTTGATATCTAGTTCTTATATCTTAAATTAACCCATTTCTATAAATCTGTACCTTGCCACATGGCTCGTGGCTTACCAGTACCTTACATCTTTCGTCATGGCGGCGGCTGGCTGTATTTCTCTCCCCCAGCCTTCCACCTCCCAGAATTCTCTTCTCTCTTGTCCCACCTAAACTTCCTGCCTGGCTACTGGCCAAACAGCATTTTATTTATACAGAGAAATATCCATAGCACTTCCCCTTTTCTTTTTTTTTTAAAGGAAGGTTTTAAGTTGTACATAGTAAAATTACATATAACAAAACAATTATCAAGCAAGAATTACAGTTACAATATTAAAGAAGATGTCCTATCTATCTTATATTTGTGAGTCTAAGGTTTTATATCGAATTTATCTTTTATAACTGAGGAAATTATAACTATCTAGTCTTCAACCACATCAAAGTCCTCAGAAGGATATAATATTACCTGAGAACCGGGAGAAGGATGCAGGCAACTTTCAGGAGTCTTGCAAGAGTAGACAGAGACAGCTGGCAGCCTGGATAGTCACCTAATATTCCTTTGTAAAGTTGGGGCATTTGTCTTCAGCCCACAGGGCTAGATCTCTTGGTCACTTTTCTCAGTGTCCTATAGAATGTCTGGCAGTTTCCTCTGTGAAGCAGGAAACTGAAGGATCATTTTGTCAAGCAAACTTCAGTGGTCATCTTTCTATGGGTCCTGCATGTTCAGTAGATCAAGCAGTCCAGGCAAGAACAGTTTCTTGCCCAAATGGCTATTTTTGCCAAGGTGAAGATAAACTCAATATAGAGTGTCTTCAATGCCCATCCTCCTCTCTGAAATAAATCAGTGTCAGGAACAGACGTGCCTCACTGTCTATAAAGTCTAAATTTTTAAAAGATTGTAAATGCTATATTCTGTAGGTCTTTGAAGTATTTGAAGATTACCTATCTATCTGAAATATCTCTATGTATACCTAGAATACTTAACTATTGTGGCTACGAGTATGATTATCATAGGTGACTAATTATAATCTATTTTTAATTATCCATTACAATTTTAAATGAGCTGTACAAACATAATAGCTTAAACAAAAGTCGAAATATACACACAGTATAACAAAATTAACTTTAAGTTTGTATCAATAGACTAAAATCTATATCAATGTAAAACATTTTAAACAAGTTGTTGCTCTTTAAAAGTAAGTTCATTAATCTACCATTTCATCCTATTATATCTATATCATATCCCCTTTTCTTCTTTAGAAAGAGATCATATTTATAATCAATCTGATTTAAATAAAAATATTAGTTTTTCTTTGTCCCACACCAGAGGGCTCTTCTGATTTGGAACATAAGAAAAACCAATATCACAGAAATCACCATTGGTCTAGGAACATAGAACATGAAGATCAGATAGAAGAAAAAGACTGGTATCACAAGAAGTATTTATATGGAGGAGAACATGACATGTGCCCACCATAAGACATGACTTTGGGACTCGTAGGCATTTCTGCCTTGGCCCTCTAGAGGCATGCTAAGAAGAAGTTCTGAAGGGGAACATATGGAGGGTTGATGGCCCACAATCTTGGGTCACCTTTTCTCCCATCTCTGCTGGCAGTATGTCAGGCAATTTTATATGCCATCCCCAGCAGTTATAGTTATAATTTTCCTCAGTTATGATAAAAGATAAGTTAGATATGAAACCTTAGACTCACAAATATAGGATAAATAGAATAGTTTCTTTGAATTTGCCAATAAATAAACTAGATATTGTAACCATAATTCTTGCTTGATAACTGTTTTGTTATATATAATTTTACTTTGTTAAAGTTAAAACTTTCTTTTTTAATGAAACAGAAAAGGGGAAATGCTGTGGAAGAATGCTTTTGTACACTGGTTTAAGAAAATGCTGATTGGCCAGTAGCCGGGCAGGATGTATAGGTGGGATAAGCAGACAAGGAGAATTCTGGGGAGAGAAAGACTGAGGGAGGAGACACCAACCTGCCTTCCAGGGAGCAGCATGTAATGACACACAGGTAAAGCCATGGAATGTGTGATGACATATAGATTAACAGAAATGGGCTGAGTTTAAATGTAAAAGCCAGTCAGTGGTAGGCCTGAGCTAATGGCTAAGCAGTTTTAATTAAATAAGCCTCTGTGTGTTTACTTGGGTCTGAGAGGCTACGGACTGGGTAGGACACAGAAAACTTCTAGCTACAGGAAACAATAGCACAAACCTTTCTTAAGATAGTTCAGTCAAGTGGAAAACTTGGAAACATGAATGATAATGCAAAACACCTATGCCAAGTACTGTAATAGATATCAGGCAGACTGCTTAAGGAAGTGGAGGATAGAAACTGAATGTTAACTGGAAGGTGTAAGAAGGATGTTCAGGGAATGCAGCTTTGAGCTGGGATTTGAAAAATGAGTGTTTCAACTCTCATCCAAGGAGACATGAACATGAATGTAGGCAAAAAGGAACTCGAGATGAAAATGAAGAGAAAGAAGGTAAGTTTGTGTAAATCCATGGTGTGAAATGAAGCTAAAAAGTTAGAGTAGATCACATCATGAAATACATTATATGTTACAAATATGAATCTTTCTAACAAAAAGGAAATATTTACTTTATTTTGTCTTAATGCTGGTATACTAATATATTTGTACATTAAAATTTTTTTAGGAATGTAACACATTATAAAATAAGAGTGAAGAGAAAGTGGTTATTTAGTTTCTAGTATCTAATAAATTGTGCTGTAAAAAAAGACATTAAACAGTGTATTCAAGAAACATATTTCCCAAGGCTGCAGAGCTGATTCAGTGGTAAAGATCTCATGGTGTTCTTTAAGAAGACCCTGGTTTGATTCTTGGCACCCAGATGGCTGCCCAAAATAGTCTTTAACTCCTGTTCTAAGAAAACTTAATGCCTACTTCTGGCCACTAAAGGGTGCACAGGTATATATGTAGGCAGAACTTCCATACACATAAAAGTAATAATAATAATAATAATAATAATAATAATAATAAAGGGAGTATCTTTTATATAGATGGAGATAGACACAACAAAGGCTGAAAGATTGTACAATGATGTAGGATTAAAAAAGTAATTTGTAATTTCTATTTGTGAAGAATAGAAAATGTATCTTCATATTGTAGATAATCAAACCCAAACAAAATTATCATTGAACAAAATGAATCAACAAGGATATTCTTTCAGAGTATGTGAAAACCCAAGTACTTTTTTTTTTTTTTTTTGTCAAAATGACACAGACCTACTTGTATCTGGTAAGAGAATGTCCTTTGAGAAATTTCCTCTATTAAGACTAGTCTGTAAGCAATTCCGGGTGTAATTTTCTTGATTAATGAAACATGAGGGGAGGATCAGTGCTGTGGATATCGCTCTGTGTAAATAAAGTTCTGATTGGCCAGTGGCCAGGCAGGAAGTATAGGCGGGACAAGAGAGTAGAGAATTCTGGGAAGTAGAAGACTGGAGGGAGACACGGCCAACCGCCGCCATGAAAAGCAACATGTAAAGACACTGGTAAGCCACAAGCCATGTGGCAAAGTATAGACTAACAGAAATGGGTTAATTTAAGATAGAAAAAGTAGATAACAAGCAGCCTGCCACAGCCATACAGTTTGTAAACAATGTAAGTTTCTATGTGCTTTTTTGGTTGGGTCTGAGCGACTGTGGGACTGGTGGGTAAGAGAGATTTGTCCTGACTGTGGGCCAGGCAGGAAAACTCTAACTACAAATGGCACCCAACGTGGGGCAAGAATTTCCACCTAAAACCTGAGAAAAAAGATTCTAAGACAGAGTTAAAAACAGCTTCCTAATTGTCTCTCTCAAGTTAGCGGCAGCCTGCCGGTTTGAGCTACTATGGCGGTTCCTGGCGTGTGCGTCTGACCGGCAGTGTGGCGGGAATGAGGAATCTACAAGCAGCACTTTGCTCTGCTGCATGGTGGATTTAGCCTTTGCTAGTTAAAAAAAAAAAAAAAAAAAAAAAAAAAAAAGAAAGAAAGAAAGAAAGAAAAGAAAAAAAAAAAGGGTTTCTGGGCTATGTGCTGCTTTGATAGAACTGCTTCTGAGAGTTGATGGTACACATGGCTCCAGACCCAGAGCTGGCAGTAAACTGCACCACCACCATGTTGGGAAGCTGAGGTGGGCGGAGCCTGCAACCACAGTGGCATTTCAGTCTTACAAAGATGGATATTACACAGAGAATCTGGTTTATGTTTTTGGGATTTTTAACTGCAGAAAAAGATTTGATCATAAAAGCTGTTGAGTTAAACAAATATGTAAATTTTAAAGGTACCTTGACTTCAAAATTTGGATATAAGGATATGTTGCTTTGGAAAGGAGTCTCTGCTTTTGTTTCCACAGAAAGCCAGAGGCTGTGGATTTGTTCCAGATTAAGATACACCAGGTTTGATCAGCCAAGACCACCTGAAAGGTCTCCAAAGACACCATGGCCCAGATGATCCGACATCCAGAATGGTTTCAAGGCAACTGGCTCAGAGGTTTACCCTAATGGACTACTCCATAGTCCTAAAATTTTCTTTGTGTCCCCACAAGATACAGAGCCCCCCTCCAGCAGGAAGTAGTAAGAGAAACTACGCCCAATTTCCTAAAATTATCGAGCTGGCTTTGGAGATGGAATTGGCTCACTCCTTCTCTAAACCCAGGCATATTGTTAAAAGAAAAGGTTGAGATTTTTGTGTCCCAAATCAGAACAGCCCTCTGGTGTGGGACAAAGAAAAACCAATATTTTTCTTTAAAACAGGTTGATTATAAATGAGATCTCTTTCTAAAGAAGAAAACGGGATATGATATAGATATAATAAGATGAAAGGGTAGATTAGGGAACTTACTTCTAAAGAGCAACAACTTGTTTAAAATGTTTTACATTGGTTTAGATTTTAGTCTATTGATACAAACTTAGTTAATTTTGTTATACTGTGTGCATATTTCTACTCATGTTTAAGGTATTATGTTTGTATAGCTCATTTAAAATTGTAATCGATAATTAAAAATAGATTAATAATTAGTCATCTATGATAATCATACTCGTAGCCATGTTAGTTAAGTCTTCTAGATATACATAGACATATTTCAGATAGATAGGTAATCCTCAAATACTTCAAAGACCTACAGAATATGGCATTTAACATACTTTTAAAATTTAGACTTTCTGGACAGTGAGACATGTCTGCTCCTGGCAGCACCGATTTACTTCAGAGAGGAGGATGGGCATTGAAGACACTTCATATGGAGTTTATCTTCACCTTGGCAAAAATAGCCATTTGGGCAAGAAACTGTTCTTGCCTGGACTGCTTGATCGACTGGACATGCAGGACCCATAGAAAGGTGACCACTAAACTTTGCTTGACAAAATGATCCTTCAGGTTCCTGCTTCACAGAGGAAACTGCCAGACATTCTACAGGACACTGAGAGAAGTGACCCAGAGACTCTAGCCCTGTGGGCTGAAGACAAATGCCCCAACTTTACAAAGGAACATTAGGTGACTGTCCAGGCTGCCAGCTGTCTCTGTCTACTCTTGCAAGACTCCTAAAAAATGCTGATATCCTTCTCCCAGTTCTCAGGTAATATTATATCCTTCTGAGGTCTTTGATGTGGTTGAAGACTAGATAGTTACAATTTCCTCAGTTATGATAAAAGATAAGTTAGATATAAAACCTTAGACTCACAAATATAAGATAGATAGGATATCTTCTTTAATATTGTAACTGTAATTCTTGCTTGATAATTGTTTTGTTATATGTAATTGTACTATGTAAAAGTTAAAACCTTCCTTTAAAAAAAAAGAAAAGGGGAAGTGCTGTGGATATCACTCTGTGTAAACAAAGTTCTGATTGGCCAGTGGCCAGGCAGGAAGTATAGGCGGGACAAGAGAGAAGAGAATTCTGGGAAGTAGAAGACTGGAGGGAGACACGGCCAGCCGCCGCCATGAAAAGCAACATGTAAAGACACTGGTAAGCCACAAGCCATGTGGCAAAGTATAGACTAACAGAAATGGGTTAATTTAAAATAGAAAAAGTAGATAACAAGCAGCCTGCCACAGCCATACAGTTTGTAAACAATGTAAGTTTCTATGTGCTTTTTTGGTTGGGTCTGAGCAACTGTGGGACTGGTGGGTAAGAGAGATTTGTCCTGACTGTGGGCCAGGCAGGAAAACTCTAACTACAGATCAGTCTATTGTGAGTGGTGCTACCCAAAAGTGAAATGGTTTGGGGCTGTATCAGAAAGAGAATCAAAGTGGAGCAAGCCAGTAAACTGTATTGCATTATGGCTTCCGCTTCAGTTCCTCACTCCACATTCCTACCTTGAGTTCCCACCTTAACTACCCTTCATGAAGAGCCAAAGCAATAAAAGAATGTAAATGCTTTCCTCGCCAACTTCCTTTTGATCATGTTTTTTTTTTTTTTTTATCACAGCCACAAAAATGTAACTAAGATATCAACACAACTAATCAAAAGGTGATTAACAGAATACTAGGTATTTTGGACCAGAGAAGAAAGTCATCATGCCAAACCAAATTGAATTATAAGTCATTTGAAAGATCATCATTAACTAACCCATCATCATGTGCCTAACAGAATTATCTGTCTCAGTTGAAGAAGAAAGAATTTTTTTTCCCACGTCAAAAGAAGGTTAAATGAATTTTTGACCACAAAGTGACTTATGGAAGGAACACAACAGATATTACTGGGAAAAAAATAAAAAAAGAAGATAGTTGACAGAAAGCAAGAAAAAAAAACAAAACAAAACAAAATAATGCCAAAAGCTACAAGAATTATAAGATGACAGGAATTTATATATTTTTTCCATTATAACTCTGAATAATAATGTCTACCCTTCTATTAAAAAAAGAAAGAAACAGACTATCAATTTAGCTTGGAAACCAGATTGTTTTGTTTTGTTTTGTTTTGTTTTTTGCTGCCTCCAATGAACTTAGCTATCAAGGATAGACACTATCTTAGTCATAAAAGTTGAAAAAAGACAGAGTCCAAACAAATGGAATTGCCCTAGTTCAATTGTCTATTGATATGATAAAATACTCAGCCAAACTAATTTGGATAAGAAATGGTTAATTTCAGTAAGAAGTTATAGTCTACCATGAAGTGAAGCCAAGGCAGGAACCCAAAACAATAACCAGGAGGCAATAACTGAAACAGATACCATGGACAATACCATTTATTGGCTTGTTCCCAATGGCTTCCTCAATCTGCCTTCTTACACTACCCAAAACCACTTTTCCTAGGGGCAGTACTTCCCACAGTGAACTAAATCCTCCAATATCAATTATTAGTCAAGTAAGAAGTGGTCATAGACATGTGCACAGACCAATATGATGAAATAGAAATGCACAGACCAATTGCAATAGCATCTTTTCAGATAATTGTAGTTTGTGTCAATTAGACAAAAAACTAACCATTGCAATGTTCAAACACCAAATAAGTGATGCTATGGTAATATCTGACTTCAAAACAAATCTAGTAAAGAGAGAAAAAGATGATAAATAGATACTGAATAGGAAACAATCCAGGAATAAGAAACAGTAATTCTAAATATTTGTGTACAAAACCAGGGCTCACTCAATTTTATAAAATAGATGCAAGTAGGTATCAAGACATATATTAATGCCAACACAGTAATATTTCAACTTCAAT
Source organism: Onychomys torridus (assembly GCF_903995425.1). Taxonomy (NCBI): domain Eukaryota; kingdom Metazoa; phylum Chordata; class Mammalia; order Rodentia; family Cricetidae; genus Onychomys; species Onychomys torridus. The sequence continues at coordinate 31,739,345 of NC_050459.1, read as the reverse complement.
ACCTTAATTTCTCCTTAAAACTTATCAACCAGTCAAAAATGAAAAACAATGTAATTAAATGACACCAAAGATCAAATGGACCCAATATAATTCTATAGAATATTTCAGTGATATATTATAGAATAGATCACATATTAGAACACAAGGCAACTCTAAAAATTTATTGGAAAATTGTAATAATTCTTTGTATTTTATCTGCCAACAATAAATATGAAAACAAATCCATTGCAAAAGCAATCACAGAAAATATACAAATTCATGTAGAGTAAGGAAAACACTGTTGAATGATAGATGGGTCAAACAATATATGAATAAATTCCTAGGATTAGATGTAAAGTCTATCATCAAAGAGAAATGTATACCTTTAAATGTCTAAGTAAAATGTTAGAAGGAACTCAGATAAAGAACATAATTATGCACCCTAAAGCACTGGAAAAATAAGAAAAATATAAAAAATTAATAGACAGAAAGACAGTTAAGATCAGAACAGAAATTAGTGTCATAGAAATGGCAAAAATTAGTACAAAAATGAAACAAAGTCTTGGTTCTTTGTTTTTCAAAACTTTAGCTTGAGTAACAAATGAAGAAAGGAAAGACCCAAATTAAAATAATTAGAGATTAGAAGGGAGACATTCCAACATACACCAAAGAGATGCAAAAAATTGTGAGAACATACCTTAAGAATTTATATTCTACTAACATGTAAAGTCTAAAAAAATGGTTGAATTTTTAGATGTATATAACCTATAAAGAGCCACAATGATATACATAATTCAAAACAACTTATAACAATAAAGTAGACTGAACTAGTAATTAAAATTTCCCATTTAAAAATAAACTTTTGTCCCTATTGATTACAAGCATAATTCTACCAGATATTCAAAGAACTAATATGAAAAATACTCAAATTATTAGCTAAAATGGAAATGTAAGCTTCTAAACTCTCAGAACGAGCATTATTTGTTCAAAACTAGATGAAGACATAAAAATAATACAAATAATTTCCCTGACAAACATAGACACATAAAAATATTAAAAACAATATATAACATGTATATGTGTATATTATTAGCATATGCAGTATTTACAATTAAAACTCCAGGACCCTTGAAAACATCATCCATCATGAGAAAGTTTGTGTCATTCCAGGCATACATAATTCATCATAGGTAAATCAATAAATGCAATTCAGCACAAAATGGTTTCAAGAACAGAAATCATTATGAGGGGTGTTTTGAATAAAAACGGCCCCTTAAAGTCATATATTTGATTGCTTAGGAAGAGGTACTATTTGAATGACTAGAAGGAGGAAGTATGTTACAGGGGGTGGACATTGAGATTACAAAAGCCCATGCCATGCCCAGCAACTTTACATGCTGCCTGAAGATCAGGATGTAGAACTCTCAGCTACTTCTCCAGTCAGCCTGTGTCCCACCAAGCTCTCCTTCATGATGATAATGAGCTAAGCCTCCGAAACTGTTGGCAAGTTCCCAGTTAAATGTTTTCTTTTATAAGATTTGTCTTGGCTTTGGTGTCTCTTTACAACAATGGAACCGTGGCTAAAACATATGGTAATCCCAATAGAGGTAGAAATGTCCTTTAACAAAACTTACTCCCTTCATTTTGTGTGTGAAAGTCCTGGAGCATTTCTCAATAAATACTTTGTAAGAAAAACCTATAGACACTGTCAAAGCAAATGGAGAAAAACTGCATTCCCACTGAGACCAGGAAAGTCTACTCTCTATACTGTTATTTATATGGTGCTTTAAATCTTAGCTATAAGTTTAAGATAGTCGAAGGTATACAAAGTGAAAAGAAAGAAACCAAAGTACCTGTATATTATATATGACATGATTCTATAAATGAGAAATCCCAAAGACTCCTCCAGGAAGCTTCTAGAGAGGATAAACACTCTCAGCAAGGTGGCAGGGTACAAAACCACATGTACAATTCGGGAACTTTCCTTTATACCAATGACAAAATAGTGAGATATAAATAAGGAACAAAATACCATTCACGGCAGTCTCAAAAATCATTCCTTAATTCAAATTGAACCACAGAGCCAAAGTAATAAAACATGCTACTGACCACAAAATAGACAAGCAGATTAATGGAAAAGAACAGAGGATACCTATGAACCACATTAGTGACTGACAAAGCACAATGACTCTACAGGGATGGTAGTGGCACACAGAAACTGGCCATAACCAATAGTTCTTTAATGGGACTTAAGATCTGCTGAACAGGAAGGATACCATGCCTGGTACTGATTATCTCGCTAACTACTCAGTGCTAGCAAAATAATGATTATTGGAGGAGAATCTACAACTACTAACTTATAAACCCAATATAATCCATAACAACAATCTATAAACATCTGTCCTTATGCGTACAGACAAAAATAGTATTCACCCCTCCTCAAGGAAGCTTCTCTTTGAAACAGATGGGATCCCAGTACAGAACACTACAACTATCAAAATGCAGAGTTGTGCAGCCCATTGCCAATGGCTACATCTACCAAACACTCCCATTTTTTAAGGCTAAGGGAATATTGGAGATAGAGGGTGAAAAGATTGTCAGAGCCAGAGCATCAGAACTTTGGTGTGAGTCTATGTCTTGTAGTGACATCAGAAGCTAACCCTGTGACGTCTCAACAAGACAACCCTAATATTATCTGAACAAAGAGTGTCACAAGCTATTGCAGGCCATGATGCAAATACAACTCATAGCAACTGGTAATTCAGATAGATGTCGACTCACCAGAGGAATGATTCTCTGATGACGGAGAATCTTGTCCAGGCAAGGCTTGTGGGACCACCAACTTTGGAAACTATTGCTCTTGTCTATAATTTCACATGTGCAGAAAGAGCTGTGCTGTCTCCCCAATACCTGCACTAATTTCATGTGACATGTATGTGTAATCTCATGATTGCATCTCAATCTTATGGGCACATATATTTTTAAATGGTCAGGAAGATGTCTTCTCATTAAGCTATATAATTTTGATATATAAAAAAATATACTAGGAGCTAGGTGGTGGTAGTGCACACCTTTAATCCCAGCACATGGGAGGCAGAGACAGGGGGATCTCTGTGAGTTTGAGGTCAGCCTGGGCTACAGAGTGAGTTCTAGGAAAAGCACCAAAACTACACAGAGAAACCCTGTCTTGAAAAAGAAAGAAAGAAAGGAAGGAAGGAAGGAAGGAAGGAAGAAAGAGAGAGAGAAAGAAAAAAGAGGGAGAAAGAAAGAAAGAAAGAAAAAGAGAGAGAGAAAGAGAGAGAGGGAGGGAGAGAGGGAGGGAGAGAGGAAGGAAGGAAGGAAGGAAGGAAGGAAGGAAGGAAGGAAGGAAGGAAGGAAATATATTAGGATATGCTTCATAACTAAATCTATTGCCACAGGAGGACTGTAAGACACTTAAAAACCTGTTTTGTTCCTTTAAGTCAAACCAACATAGAAAACAAACAAACAGTCTCCCCAGTCTAAGACAAACTACACACAATTAGCTCATTTTTACCTCAGTGCAAGTTCAAACTAGACTGAATATTTCCGTAAAACTTTAAAGAAATGTACAAGGACAAAGTCACAGATGTCTAACCAAGGTTATTAACACAAAGCAACCTAAAGAAATCATGCCAATTCTTTGCTTGCCCAGTTTGGCTGATAAAGACCTATATCCCTCAGAGGTTTGTCTCACCAGATGCTGCATCCCTGGCCTCTGGTCACAGTCTTACACCAGGAACCTTAAAACCTTGCGTTGCCATGGTAAATGGCTTTGGCCCTTATTGTTTACTCAAGGAATGTGCTATGTCCTCCAGAGGTAGTTTGTAATTATTTTATTATTGAAAAAAGCCTCCTATAAAATATAGCTGTATAGAAGAGAGGAGAACGAGAAAGAATTAGGAGTTAGAAGGAATTAGAACTAGGGAAAATTAGAGCTGGGAAGAATTAGAGATGAAGAAGAATGAAAGAAAATAACCCTTAGATTGTGTGTGAATTTATTATAGATAAGAAAATTTTTTCTAAGCCCCCGCTCCTGAGAAGCATTCTCTGAGTTACTCGGCGAGCTGGACTAACAGGCCACTAACAGGAAACTGCTCACCATGCCAATCTTGATGGGAAAAAACCCAGGAGGCCTTAAGGCAACATAATACTATGAACAACTGAGTAAAAGTGGCAGGGGAGGTGTTCCTCCCCAGGAAGTGCACACCGATTAGTTGTCCAGTGGCATATTGTCGGCTCTGAAAACATACATAAAAGTAACATTATATTGATTCAACAGGTTATATTTAAGAATATATGTATATTTACAAATACACATATGTGTGCCTTAACAAATAATGTAAAAAGGCATACATTTGAAGGGGAGTGGGAAGTGGTATGTGGGAGGATTTGGAGGGAGGAAAGTGATGGGAAGAGACACTGTAACTAAGTTATAATTTAAAAACTAAACAAAATATATTTAGCCTGGTGGTGATGGGATACACCTTAATCCCTGCACTTGGGAAGCAGAGGCAGGTGGATCTCTGTGAGTTTGAGGCCAGCCTGGTCAACAGAGCAAGTTCTATGACAGACGCCAAAGCTATACACAGAAACACTGTCTTGAAAAAAACAACAAAAAAATTGGCTAGAGTATGGCATAAAGAAATCTAAAGCTACCTTGTTTTGGACAAAGATGTCAAAAATATATTTTGTAGATTCCAGCCTGTTAAAATAGTTCTGTGAAAGCTGCATATCTACATGTAGATAAATGAGATTCCAACATTTTCTCACAATATACAAAAATTAGTTCCTCATGAATCAAAACCTCAATGTTAGGCCTGGACTACTGAAACTCTGGATGCTTAAAATGGGAGTACACTTAAGCACATAAGCATAACTAAGGGCATTTTGAATAGGACTCCAGTTGGCTGGGAAATAAGGTCAACAATTGATCAAGTAGGATCTCATGGAATTAGAAACTCTTTTCTACAAATGAAACCATGACCACAGTGAAAAAACAGCATAGAGAAAGAGTTAAATTCTTATTATCTCTACATCTGGATGAGGATTGGTGTCTAAAATATATAAAAAGATTAATACACTTTACATGGAGAAAGCAAACTGCCCAATTAAATTCGGTATAGGGAATGGAATGAAGCTCCCCAAAGAAACACAAATGGCTAATAATTCCCTTAAAAATGTTCAGTATCCTTAGCCATTGGGAAAAAATAAAACTAAATTAATTTAGAGAAATCCTCTTATTTCAGTCATACATTCATTATAATTAAACGTAAAAGGACTATAAATACTGTTGAGGATGTAGAGATGGGGAGATCACATTCACTGCTGGGGGAAATGTGAACTTGTGCAGCTTCTATTTGAGACAATCTGTAGTTTCCTCAAAAAGATAAACATGGCACTATCATATGTCTAACCAATATCACCCTTAGAAAAGTACTCAAATTTTCCATATGCTGCAACAGAGACATCTCCATTCCTGGGTTCACTGCTGCTCATTTCACAGTAGCTAGGAAATGGAACCAGCTTAGATGTTCATCAACTCAGGAGTGAAGTGTGAACATGTGATACTTACAAATAATGAAATTTTATCTAGCAGTAAAGAAGAATGTCTTATGAAATTTTTAGGCCATTGATTTGAAAGAAAGTAAGAGGAAGTAGAAGGGAGGATTTGACAGGCTTGAAAGGCAAAGGAGAAATTATGTAATTATATTAAAATCTAAAAAAAAAATGGAAACTTAAACTCTTTTCAGAAAAAGCAGTAGATCTTGAAAATACTCTAAGTGAGAGAACCTAAGCAAAGGAAGTATGTTCTTATATCCTGATACCAGTTACAAAATTTTAAAGTCATCTGCTTAACATAATTTGTTAATAAAAACAGATTCCTACACTATTGAAGTGTGCAGTGTAACATCTTGACAATTTAATAACTTTCAAAGCTCTAATAGTATCATTGTTGATCCTTGAGGTACTGTTATATAATAGTTCTCCCATATTTTAGAGAAATTATAAAACAGAAGTGGATGATGCTGTTTGTTTCAATATCTAAGACTAGACACTGTTCTCAGTTTTGGAGCACAGGAATAGAGCAATACATGAAAAAATTTCATTAGAAAATAGATACACTAAAATATTAATGACAACTATTTTCTCACAGAAAGGCCTTTGGAGAAACAGTCACAAGAGAAAATAAAATGTGTATTAAAATCTCTGTTTAGGATAAAGTTTCCTAAATGTTATTTTTTAAGTTAAAAAATGGATTTTACTGTTGATTCATACTGAAAAAATACCTTTCAACAGAGTTAATCAATTGCATAGTGTTGTTGGATTGTATTCTTGTTAGATAACTCAACTAGGTTGTCATGTTTATCATATATGCACTTATGATTTGGTCCTAAGTAGTGGTCCTGGTCTCCAAGTCATCCCTGATGATTTGTGTACAAACTCACCATGTGATTTGCCAGTGAACATACTGCACTCATAGGAATGACATTGGCTTCACAGAACTTAAAAATCAGAATAGCATAAAACTATGATTTTATTCACATGAGTATATTGTAGAAAATTGCTCATCACCCCTGATAGCTCTGTTTATATTTTTTTAGTGAATAGAGAGATTGCTGTTTCTCCCATCGTAAAAATTTAATCTCGATATAAAAAATTTAATTCTGAGAGGAAATTTAGCGGAATAAGTAGAAAGAAAGTGAGCCAGGGATGGAAATTCAATAGGATCCCTATGGTGAGGGTAAAATTGAATTGACATGTTGTAAACAAAATTGCACAGTGATTAAACCCTCACTCCTACCATGTCTATTTCTGTATTAGATCAGATGAAATGCCTGTTAATGGTTGCCCTTTAAATTTACTTTTCTTTGGTCTTAAGATCTTTCATACAGTAATAATTCTTACAATACTTATGACACTTCCACAGCCCATCATTTAAACATACCAGCATGTTATGTTTTCCACGATGCTAATATTCATATGTGTTCATTTTGATATGTTTAGTAAATCAGATGAAAGCAAATAATCTCCTACATTTTATGAATCTAAACAAAATGATATATATCAAATACTTAAAAATAGTGTAATTCAATTTAACTACTCAATTATTTACAACTTTGGAATTATGAGAAGCATTTAGGTTTATTTCTTACATCCAAATTATTATGCAATATATAGATAGAACTTCTTTTTCCCACCCCTCAAAACAATTCCATATAATTCTCCTTGTTCTCTTTCAAATTCATGGCCTTTGTTTCATAAGACTCTCTAAAAATATCTACACTGTATTGTACCAATACAGAATGTCATTGTTTTGTGTATGTCTGTGGGCCACACAAAATATATTCTATGTAATTATCAGACACTGCAGTGTTCGTACTTGGTATAAACACCTGTCTGGAATCATTTCTTAGTAGACAATCTGTACTGTCAACCTAATTTGGACATGTTATGCGATAGGAATGACATAATTGATTTAAAGTGATTCAATGTTTTCAAACCTGGATGTCTACAATGCAGGTATACTAGAGAGAACTGACTAGATGTATTTTACATATTATTTAATGTTAATGTTATAATATGATGACATCATTTCCTCTTAATGCAGAAATAAAACTTAATTTCTAGCTAAACAATCTGGATTGGGATAAGAGACAAACACAAAGCGAAATTAGCTGTAGTTATTTTGTACAACAAAATCTAAGTAGAATAAATATTTTCTTCAAATTTGGAAAATTATTTTAAAAATAAGGTCATGTCAAATCTGAGTTTGAATGTATTTGAAAAACCCACTTCATAAAGTTTTGTTTGTGAGTGTTGTGTATGTTGAGTGTTGCACATACGTTTCTATTTTTTATCATCTCCTTGCATACTTGCATATAGTTAGAAAAGTCCAAGTTAGGTTTAGGAAATGTCTATAATATAGTCTCATGCATAGTCAAATAAATAATACCAAATCCTAATATCCAGTGTTTAGGTGGCTTGTATATAAAATATATGTTCACAAAACACAGATCTAAAGCATTAAAGCTCACATCCACATATATGAGAAAACACGATATTTGTCTTTTGTTCTCTGGGTTACTTAGAATGATTGTTTTCAGCTACATCTATTTGCCTGAAATTTTCATAATTATGTTTTTCTAAACAGCTCGATAATCATCAATTCTGTAATTGTACCATATTTTCATTATCCATTCATCAGTTGATGAGAATTATGCTGTTTCTACAACAAGTATTTCTGTAATAGATGTAGAATTCTTTGGGTATATGCTCAAGGGCTGCTTAATTGTATTTTGTGGTAGATTTATTTTCAGCTTTTGATGAACTTCCACAATTATTTTCATAGCAGCTGTAGCAATACTTATAATGACTAGATATTCCCCTGTCCCCACATACTCAACAGCATCAGTGGTCATTCACTTTATAATTTTGTGCATTCTTTATTTTTATATTTTAAGGTTATAATTACTATATTTTCCTCTTCCTTTTTCCTCACTCTGTACCCTCCCATATGTACCCCTTGTGGAAGTGATTGTTTTACTCTTTTGGCTCTGTGCTCTTTTGGGGGGCACACTGCCCAGCTACCAAATAAATTCACGCATGGAGGCTTATTCTTACTTATAAATGTTCAACTTTAACGTGGTTTGTTTCTTGCCAGCTTTTCTTAATTTAAAATATCACGTTTACCTTTTGCTTCTAGGTTTTTACCTTTCTCTATTTCTGAATACCTTTTTTTTTCTTACTCCATTGCTGGTTGTGTAGCTGGGTGGCTGACCCCTGATGTCCTCTTCCTTCTCTGGCTACTTCTTTTCTCTCAGATTTCCCCTTCTATGTATTCTCTCTGCCTACCAGCCACACCTATCCTTTCTCTTGCCTTGCTGTTAGGCATTCAGTTCTTTATTAGTCCTTCAGGTGTTTTAGACAGGCAACGTATCACAGTTTCACAGAGTTAAACCATTTCAACATAAACAAAAGTCACACACTTTAAAATAAAATTTCCCAAAACCTTTACTCTCTTTAAACTTATTGGCATTTTCCATTAATTGTTGTTGTTAATGATGATGGTGTTGTGTTTGCATGTATATATACGACTTGATTACAAACATGAACTGAACAAGAATGACACCAAGAGTGTCATGGACATTCTGTAAGGTGACATCTCAAAGTGGTTTTGATTCTCTTTTCCCTATTGGCTAAGCACATTTTAAATGTTTCCCAGATATTTGTGTTTCATGTCTTGAAAAAAAAGTATTTACTAAGCTCTCTTCCTTATTTCAAATTGGTTTATTTGTTTTCTTGATGTCCAGGTAGCTAGTAAGGGACCATGGGGGGAAGGGGATCTTCCTAGGAAGGAGATATAAAACATAGTGCTATGCAATGATATAGTGGAAATTACAACACAAAGATTAAAGGATGTGGGAGGGGGAGGTAGAAGATGGAATTTGGAAAAGGATACCTAACACTAAAGATCTTTCAAAAACCCATATAGAAACCTACTAATCTAGAAGCTTCCAAGTGTGTGTGTGTGTGTGTGTGTGTGTGTGTGCATAAAATGAGTTACATATTTTTGCTTATTGGCCAAAGGAATGCCATAGATTCTACAAGCTATTGCCAATTTTATGGTTACCTTCCATATCTTGACAAGAAGACACAGTTGCTGAAGACACCACATAATTATGGCATAGAGTATGTAGAAATATAGCTTTATCCCCTACTGGGTAGCATTTATAGTGCTAGAAGATACTGTATATACTATCATAGGAAAAATGAATCATCAATCAATAAGATAGGAACACCAGTAGCTATAATAACTACCTGCCTGCAAGATATACTCATTGGTGCAAAGGTTGCAAGAATGATAGGGGAGTAACAATCTATTTCTTTTTGATTTAAGGTCCACTCCATGTGATGGAATCCATATCAGATACTATTAGTGAGGCCAAGAACTGGAGACTATATGTGCCATGAGCCCTATAGGAATACCTACTGCTGTTATCTGCAAAAGGAATATAGCAATAAAATGACTGATAATGAAATATTACTATACTCATAGGTATTTATCAGTCCAAACTCACCAGAGGGGCTTCTTCTTGCATTAGATGGGAATTAACACAGTGTCCCACAACTGGACAATGAGCAGAGAGTGGGATATTTTGGAGTGCTTTGCTCCAAATGTGATATCCTTAACATATTCTTCACCCCAAGGCTCAGGAATTTATATGGAAATAAGTGACATGGCAATTATAAGAGCCAGAGGTGGTGGACAGTTTTAGGGAAACAGCATTTTCCAGACCAACATGACAGGTGCACATAAGAATTCAGAGACTGTGACCTGCACAAGCTAAAGGCAGACATGATCTCAGCACGAAGGGGTAAAATAGGCACTTGTCCCAGTACTGGACGAGAAGCTATTGCAAATAACATCTCAGAGGGAAAATAACTTTTCTTCATTGGGGGTAACACTGGATATATCAATCAGACTCCACCCACATGTCTAGTTCAAACTCTTATTTTCAGTTGCTTCATTTCTTGCTTTTCTTTTTCATTATTTCTTAAGAAAGAGAACATGAAGTTGTATGAATATGAAAGTGAGGAAGATCTGGAAGGAGCTGAAGGATGGAAAAGAATATGATAAAATATATTGTATTATATTCTCAAAATAAATACAATTTTAAAACAATAAAATAAAACACATATTTAATGATTTCAATGCAGAAGTGGTATAATATAGGTGGGAGAGAAAATTCAGAGAGAGATTTTTTTCAATAATTTTCCAGAACTAAACTTTCCAAATTAAGCTCCATGAAGGTAGCCATTGGGCTTTGATTACTTAAATGTCCAAGCTCCTATAAAATTATGTTGTGCACAAAAATAATAAATATTTTTGGACAAAAGGATACCTAATTTGTCCATGACCAACTTTGTTTTAAATCATAAATGATGATTTATTGGTCTGGTGTAGACATTTGAAAAGTTCTACAGGAATCATCCTCAGACAATAGTATTTCCTTTCAATATACTATTATTATGTGCTGAATTAGTCTGAGGTAAGTATCTAATTGGACACATCTAAACAAACAAACAAACAAAAAACCAAAACAACCTTCAGGGGAACAATGCCTCAGCCACTGTGCAATTCACAGAGCATTCTCACATTAGGGAAGTTGAACAAAAGGTAGTAAAGACTTAATTAATTAATTGTATAGGCTTTTTACTTAAACACGTAGCAAATACTTCCTGTTTTCACTAGGAGAAATAGTGGACGTGCAGCTGTGTAAACCTGACTGCCATAATCTTTGTCATTTTGGATACAATCATGTAAACAAGAAGATAAACATGTAAATACAACACACGACAAATAAACTGTGCATGTGATAAGTGCTTTAACAAAAGAAATGTGGATAGGGAGGTTATGGGATGAATCAACCAGTACTCACAGTGATCAGAGGATGAAGTTTTGAGGAAATTTCATTTAATAATGAAGTCTGAAAATTACTTAGAGGAAATTACTCCTTGGTATGTGGATGGATTATCTGTACCAACAAGTTTATATACTATTAAGAAAGTTATGTAGGGGCTTTTGTACCCCTGCTTGAGAGCCATGAGTAAAATTGAAAATGCTGCTATTAGGTGGTTAATGCCTGGATATAAACCTGAAAGCATTCTGTTCAGCTGTAAAACTATTTTGAGACACTATCTTCTTACACAGTTCAAGCAAATGTTAAAACAACAGCCTTCTGTTTATAAAGAAAACTGAGATAACATACACAGCAGGATTTCATGTGTTCTGACTACAGTTATACTTTTGTTTGATTTATTTGTTTTATGCATGTTTCCTAGGACAGTCCACTGGTCTTACAGTCTGACAGGAATGTAACAGTGAATGCAAGAAACCACATGGGGCAGCTCACTGGACAGCTGACAGTCGGTGAGTGTTTGGAGGTAAAGTCTGTTCATTCTGTCTTACTCCATTTTAGATTCTGCAGTCAAGTTGAAATACATGAAGCTGTGTTGCTTCTCTAATTCATCACTCCTAAATTTCCAAAATGTAATGATTTTTCCTGAAATATTTTCATAGTATATTGAAATAGATTTAGAAAGCACATGAGATAGCATGAGATCATATATCTGTGCATATTTTTGATTCAGGAGAGTTATATATAAACAATTCTTTAATTTTTTCTATAGTAAATGCTGATACTTCCAGTTCCTGACAAAGCTTTTTGTTAAGATTGTGTATGAAGGATTTAAGATGTGAAAGACAAATTAAAGAAAAAAAAAGTACCACTTCTGTTTGTTCATTTCTTTTGTTTTCTGAAATAGGGTGTCACATAGATTAGACTGGCCTCAAACTGGCTATGTAGGTGAGGATGACCTTTAGCTCTTGATCATCTGGACTCCAACTCCCAGATGCCCTGTTTATACTGTAAGCAGAGCTTGGGATTCTACCAAAGGCTTCCTGCATGCTAGACCAACACTCTACCAACTATGAAACATAATGATTTTACTTGAATTATCAAATAAATATTAATTTATCTATTGATATTTTATCAAAATAGCATGTATAATTATTTCACTCAGTTTGTATAAGGAAAAAGACAAATCAAAACTCGTTGTAACTATGCAAATTATACATATTTGATATGTATGTAATGCTAAAATATTTTATATGATATATATGGCCTGTGATAAAATTACATGTTTATATTACTATTATCTGCATTTCTACATTTAGCTACATCATCTATAATATGTGTGATATACAAACAGTGGCAGGGGGTCAATTTTCAAGTTTGAGAAATAAATTATCCTATTTTAGTAAGGAATTAATGTTTTCAACATTCTTAATTGAATTTTAGGGATATAATAATCATTTATAATAAGACCTTTATAAATAGGAATGTTAATTGTGTCTACTTCCTTTGTAGAAATATAAGATTTTTGATAAACTATATTTTAATGAAGCAGAAACAGTTTTTTCAGTAAATATCTATTAATTGTCATAACTATGTATTTTGTGATAAATTAAAATTTGTTACTTTTGAAAGGGGGTTTAAAGTAAATTGACTAAAATTTACAGGAATAAAATATTTCTATGCATGCACAAATGTGCCAGAATCACCAAGTTCTCAATGTTAACCTCAATGACAACTTGTGATTGTTTCAAAAGAGTATAAGATAGCCTGAAGATCCAGGCCTAAGCTGAGAATGTTTTTCAAGTCAAAATTTACTCATAGTTAAGAACACTTAGTAGAACAGAATTTTCTATTCCATTGATTTCAGCATAGCTGAAGTGGTGCTTAGTGCACCTGTCAACAGATAAATTAAAAACACACAGACCATATTGCAAAATCCACTGTCATGTAATAGTTACATAATTCCTGCCCGTAGCATAGAGCAGCTGTTTGATTACAGGGTGGGTAGACAAATGCCATCTGTATGCAGTTGCATGCTTTTATGCATGGAATATAAAGAATATATTTTGCTTGCATTTTAGCAATTCTTGCAAAATCTTTCAATGTAATATTAATATTATTCAAATGAGAAAAAAGAAAAAAAAGAGAATGAAGGAAAAGTTGTTTAATGTTAATGAACAATCACATAGCCAGTTATTTCTGTGGTTAGAAATACACTTAAATTAAGAAAACTTAAACTCATATTTGGTGATTTGGGCCCACTGTTGTTGCCTCCCCTACTTTTCCTTTTTTTTTTTTTTTTGGTAACTGTCAATAAACAAAGAACAAATGCACATTAACTATAGAGTGGGCAATAATATATTAAATTGTATATCCAGGCTTTGTGGGACACCCTTTTAATCCCAGCACCTGAGTGATTGAGGTAGGCAAATATCTGTTAGCTTGAGACCACCCCTATCTACATAGTGAATTCCAGAATAGCCAGGACTACACAGTGAGAACTTATCTTAACTACAAACTTATATATTAGAAGTCAAAGTGTATCTAGATATCTACAATTTCAGTGGGTTTTAAGAATACAGCTTATCTCTATTGGAGATCAAGTTTTTCTTTTTTTTTTTTCTAAACTAGGTATGATACTGTGAGTAATGCTAGAATAAATGGGAGTGTTTTTAAATGGGAAGCTGTAGCTATATGTCAAACGTGTATGTTAGTGGTAGTGATTGTAATTATGATGACATTTGTTACAATATATTGCTATTCTGTGAACAATTCCATGATGACTTTCCATCACATTTTCTTCTGCATTGTGGTTAAATAAGGTATGCCATGACTGTTACCATGTGTCTATGTAAATATCACAGATAAGCTACACACAATGTATTAAAATTTGAATCTTGGAAATATAATTTTCCTTCCTACAGATGTTAAAGATGAATGCATTCTCACAATATAGTCACTCAAGTTTCATTTTAAAAAAACAAATTATGGTGACATAGATATCTTTTTAAATCCTCTTTTCATCCTTTCCCTCTTCCATTCCGTTTTTGTTTGTGAGCATGGCATTGATTGTAGTTCTTAGGAATGACATTGCTTATTATTTTAAAATATCTTACTCCTAATCAGCACATGGTTATGGACTAGAATTTCAGTCATTCTGCAAATAACCTAACTGTTATTATCTAACTGTGTATTGATTTCTATGGAAAACACACAGTACATTCCAGCAGACAGTGACTATTTTTTTTCCAGATTTTTATTTCTATAATGTATTGGAACAGCAAAGAAAGTTGTCTACCTAATTCTTAGCCATTTGTTCCATTATGCCCTTCAAAATGCTGCATAATGGCTATGAACAAACCAAATGCCTGTCTACCTTGAGTCCTGTCTTACTTCTTCATTCTAAGTCAATTTTCCTTTTTATTCCATGTAAAAAAAGACCTGTAATTTAATCAATAGATATGACATGTGTGGTTTGTTAATGCTAATATTAACTATTTTTCTGCCTTTGAAGTGGAAGCCAAATTATTCCCCTTCCAATAAGTACATAGGAAATGCTATATGCATATATTTGAATGTATGTGTGTATTCATATATACATACACTTTAAGTGTACTCAATCTAAATATTTTTAGACTTTGGGGAAAAAACCTAATTTGACTATTATTTGTGTGAACTTATAAAGATCCATAGTTTATGTTAAAATAGGCTATTTAATATCAAAATTTGCCTAACAAAACTACAATTCTGATTTTTCATGACCATTCTAGCTTTGGAAGAGATACCCAGGAACTCAAGTTTCTTCTTCCAGATTTCACTTCTTAGAATAAAGCTGATAGAAATGAATGAGATTGTTGTTGAGAAGGTTAAACAAAGGACAACAGACCAAGAGGTCAGACTCCTTGAAGAAAAAGCAAATCTTTCATAAGCAAGTTTCAAAATCACTTTCCAGGTCAACATTTCCTATTATTTGATCTATAATTATGTTTGTTAGTAAAACATTAATTTCTGTATAAGAGGAAAATGGTGTGTGGCTTTAGGTATGATGTGATCATATGTGCTGGCAGCCTGATGACATTGTTCACAGTTTCTTTTCATTTTATTTTATTTGTATTTATTTATTTTTAAATATATTTATTTTTTCATATGAATATTTGTGTTTTAATTTTACATATCAGCCATGGGTTCCCCTGTCCTCCCCTCAAATTCCCCCGCCCCTGCCTTCCTTCCCCCAGCCCCTCCCCCCCATTTCCAACTCCTCCAGGGCAAAGACTCCCCTAGGGATTTCTTTCAAATAATATTGTAATCAGACATTTCCTGTCCCCCTGTTCCCAAGTAACTGACACAGAGGCTTAATATTACTTATAAATGCTTGGTTGATAACTCAGGCTTATTATTTACTAACTCTTACACTTAAATTAGCCTATAATTATTATCTTTGTTTAGCCATATGCCATAGTACCTTTTCTAAGTGCAACATTCTCATCTTGCTTCTCTGCATTTGCCAGATGCTCTTGACTCCAAACTTTTTCCTCCCAGAATTCTCCTAGTCTGGCTCTCATGTTCAATTTCTTCCTGCCAAGCTATAGACAAATCAGCTCTTTATTAGCAAATGAGAGTAATACATATTCATTATGTAGAAAAGAATTGTTCCACAGCATTTCCCCTTTTTGTATAATTAAAAAGGAAGATTTTAACCTTGTTATAGCAAAACTATATGCAAGAAAAATATTTGTTAAGTAAGAATTATAGTAACAATATCCAATCCATTTGCACTTGTCAAAATTAGAGAAAGTAACTATTTTATCTTGAAGAGTCTAAAGTTTTGTATCTAATTTACTTTCTGTTATAATTAAAGAAAACTATAATTATAACTTTTTAGTCTTCAATTCTATCAAAGACTCAGAAGAGTGAAATGTTACCTAATGACAGGGACATCATTTGGCCTAAACAGTCACTCAATATTCCTTTGTAACATTGGGGCATCCAACTGTGGCCTATAGGCCTAGCTATAATATCTGACAGACTTTCCTATGAAGCAGGGAATTTTGAAGGACTGTCCTACCTTGTCTTGTCAAAGTTTGGTTTTCACCTTTCTTGTATCCTGCTGGTCAAATTTGGACAATAACAGTCAGCAATCAAGGCAAAGGCAGTTTCTTTGCCCACATTGCTAGCTTTTACCATAAAGAAAACAAACTCCACATGGAGTTTCTTCAATGCCCATCATCTTCATGGAAGTAATTGGTGCTGCCAAGAACAGATATGTCTCACTGTTAAGGAAAGTCTAAGTTCTTAAAACATTTTAAATGCCATGTACTGTACATCTTTGAAGTATTTGAAGATTGCCAATCTATCTGAAATATAATTCTGTACGACTCTGAAAATCTAACTACTAATATGACTGTAAGTTTACTATTAGAGATGACTATTAATCTGTATTTCTTAATTATATATTACAATTAAATGAGCTATATAATATCCTAAATAAGAGTAGAAATATACATACAGAATGACAAAATTAATGTGAAATTTGTATCAATAAACCAAAATATATACTAATATGAAGCATATGAGATTAATATTTGTTTTTGGATTAAAGTAGATTCAACCATCTACCCTTTTATCCTATCATTTCTATATTCCCCTTTTTCTCTTTTCAAAACAAGTTCCCTTAATCTAATCTCCATTGTTTAGTTTTTTTCCTGATGGTTATCCATTAGAACTTGTAACCACCCCCACCCCTAAAAATGATTCATAATTTATTTTTGGAAATGTGGGCACAATTCTTTAGACTATATCCTGCTGATTGGGGGCACTTGTAATCTTTGGGGAACCCTGAGAAAATTTAGGATTATGGTCAAATCTTGACTGGCGTATTCTATGAGGCTGGATCATCTCAGCCAGCAGCCTTGAAGCTGTTCTGGATGCTGAACTTAGAGGAAACTGCAACAGAGGCATTCTGAAACATTGGATCACCTGGGCAATCCATTTCCCTTGGTGTTGTTTTGGGGATATTCCTCAATCAAACCTTATTTTTTTTAAGCCAGAATGAATCCAGAGCCTCTCATTTTCTGTGGAAATAAGAGCAGAACCTCTTTCCCAAAGTAAAGTACCTTTTGACTTAAAGTTTGAACTCAAGATATTTTAAAAATATATAGGTTGGTTTTATCTAGCAGCTTTCATAATCAAATGTCTCTAGCAGTTATCATTTATCATAAAGTCAAAAAAATTTAAAGACAACCCAGTAACATACAGTATCCTGACTCTCTATGTATTTTCCATTTTTTATGTGGCTTATTATATTTTTATTACTCTATTCCTTTTTAAGGACTTTATTTTAAAACTATATTTTTAATCTAAGATTGAATATATTCGTTTTTCTTTCTCTCCCAAGCCTATACTTATTTTTTTAAACACTCTGACCCATTTAGATGCTCTTTTTGTCTGAATATGTCCGTACTGTGCATCTGTAATCATTTCTGCCTACATAAGTAAAACAAAAACAAAAACTGCTGTATAACTTTGATCATGGCATGCTGCTGCTGGTTCTTCTCCATCGGTTCCTTGACTTTAATCTCATGGTGGAGGCAAGCTTACTGCACCTCTGGGAGCTGTGTTTACCACCACAACTTTGAGAAGTTTCTAGGTCCATGTTGCCACTGAGTGGCATGCCACTGGCTGGCTGCTCATAAACACCATATAAGTTTTTGGTAGCAGGGCCTCCTAAAAAAAGAGCAGCCTGTTTTTGCTGCTAGCACTGAGGCATGAAGCATCTCTCTCTCTCTCTCTCTCTCTCTCTCTCTCTCTCTCTCTCTCTTTCTTTGTTTTTTCGAGACAGGGTTTCTCTGTGTAGTTTTGTTGCCTGTCCTTTCTCCCTCTGTAGACCAGGCTGTCCTTGAACTCACAGAGATCCACCTGGCTCTGCCTCCAGAGTGCTGGGATTAAAGACATGTACCACCAATGCAGTCATGATATTCTTAGAGAGTCATTTCAGTGTGAAATATAGAGAGAATAAAAGTCATCTCTTTGTGACAATGTACATATTCTTGTAGTTTTGATATAAAATTTGTAATTGATCACTAAAGATGTACAGATACATATATGGTTGTAAAAACAATTAATAAGGAAAAGAATCCATGAATTTAAGAGAGCAAAGAGAGATTATAAAGATAAAAAGAGAGATAAGCATAATCTCAAAAACAAAAGAAAAATTGAATGTCATATTCTGAAACATCTTTAAGAAAATTACCCTTGATTTTTGTAATTTCACCCTCATCTTTAACATAATAGATTTAATTACATTTAGACTTAGTTTAAAGACAGGGACTTTGATTTCCGCCATTTGGTTTCTGTCTAGTAAATCTTAGATAACTAAATGGAGGCATCAAATTTAATATTTCATTTTTATAGTATAAAATATTTCATATTATAATTATGCTATCAAAAATATTTCTACAAAGCAGTCTCCATTTCTTTTCAAAGGCTATGATAAAATATGCTTAGAGAAGTAACTGAAAGGAAGTCAAAGTTAGCTTACTGTTTCAGGGCTGTTGAGAGACAATGATTCTGAAACAGCTGGTCATGTCTCACCTGCATTTAGGAAACAGAGCAATGAATGCATTTATATTAGTTCCCAGCTTGACCTCTCTGCTCTAGATAACCCAGGATCTCCTGCCAAGGGAATTGTGACAACGTAATAAATATAACCCTGGTCATTTCTCATAGATGTGACCAAAGGTCCATCACAGCAGATTCTTCCACGTGGAAAATTAAAACTAACAATCACATCGCCAGAGGCTGAAGCTAATCTGATTTTTCACTTTCATCTGACTTTATCCAGTCTACACATGAAGGATACAGATAGGAAGATAACTGAGAAGTTTAGCAAAGAAGAATCCTAATAGAATGTCATGGCAGTCTGCTCCTGCAGCAGAGTTAATTCTGGCTGATTCAGAGGACTAAAGATACATTGCTTTGTCTGTCCAGGCAGGCTTACAAGGGGACAAAACTCAGAGGACAGAAATAGTAACTCACCAGGTATAGTGGTTCAACATATTTCGCAAAAACTTTAAAATGTGTGTAGATATGTAGATTTTTCACTAATCATATGACAAGTAAATTCATATGATTTGTACTATACAACAGGATGTTGCATAGAGTAATTTCTAGTTTTAAAGAAGTAGAGTTTAACAATTAATTGTATTTAGACAGCTAAATTCTCTTCATGTGACTCCAAGATGTTGGAGGAACACCTCCTGGCATCCATGCTCATAATGCACATGCACACCTCCAACAGCCATTGCAGAAAATAAAATAGGAAGTTTGCCTGAAGGTTTTAGAATGTTCCTGGGAATGTAGTATTATTACATATATGCTAGTGATTGAAAATTTCAGTAGGTCTACACATAAGTAATTCTGGGCATTCCTTATGAAAAAAAAATAATAAACTCTGTTTTGCTAGACTGTCTTTTCTCTACTTTCTACTACCTTATGAGTAAACACTTAATTTTTACCTTTAGTGTGGGAAATTGTTTGATGAACCTTCTGATAGTTTACATTCCTGAATATTTAGTAGCCCTAACAAAAGAAATGACATCATCTTTTCCATGCATCATAGGTTCTTATTTCCATACATGCTGCATTTTTAAATTAAGAATGTAAAGAAAAGGTAACTAAGTCGGCATCCTAGATACTCTATTTTTCTTCAATTCTTGCCACTTAAAGAAAGATTTTAATTGAAATTTAATTCACAGAATAATTCAACAAGTCCAATTAACTTTTTGTGTGTTGCTACTAAATGCCAGCATGTTTTGTGTCTAGATGAATGAGAAAAATGTAGATGGGAGTTTTTCAATAAATATTTAAATACCCATAAAGTGACATGTAATCTTGTGTTAAAGCAATTACCATGAACACCTGGGAATCATTTAATTGACTGCAGATGGTGTAGGGCAGATACAAAGTGGAAGGTTACATATTACTCTCACATAGCAAATTTATGTTTTTTGTCATTGGCTTATTTTGCATATGACTTAGATATATTGTAATGGTCTTGGACAACTTAATAGGAATGAATATTTTCTGTCAAATAAGCTATGGAATCTTAGAGAATAGATCAAAAATGAAGAGAAATATATTCAGGTTTAATGCTACCTGTTAATATTAAGTGATTAATGAGTTGTTGATTTTGATCATTATTAATCGTTTAATTAACTCATTAATATTAGTTAAGTTGATATGAATTGGTTTAATATTAATTAATCATTCTGGAAAAGATGTAAGTGGAAACAGATGCCTATTATATTCAAGAGCAAGATGATAGTCATAGAAAATGCTTATTTTAAGTGACTTGAGGAAAAGGCATTGACATTCAAGTTTTGAAAAGTTTCAAAGAGAATCCTGAACCATTACATGAACACTCAGAAATTATTATGTAATGTGAAACTTTATCTGTATTTTGGAAACTATTTTATTATTTTAAAAGAGAAAAAATAGGCTTCCCAAGTATTTGTTAAATTTTC
This sequence comes from Onychomys torridus, assembly GCF_903995425.1. Lineage (NCBI taxonomy): Eukaryota > Metazoa > Chordata > Mammalia > Rodentia > Cricetidae > Onychomys > Onychomys torridus. The sequence goes on along the minus strand of NC_050459.1, from coordinate 31,718,404 downwards.
ACTTAAAAAGAAAATGAAAGCACAGAATCATGGAATATTGTATATTATTCTCTGCCCCAGTTGGCATACACAGTTTGGGGGACCACTTTTCAAGCTGTACATCCTGTCTTCCAGGATCCCCAGGCCCCTGTCTGAGATCTGTCACTGCAGGTCTACTAACCTGTCTCTACTGAGGAGTGCTCACCTTGGTAAGATTGTTCCAGAAGGCACTGACCTCTACACCTCATGGTCATCAGTGAACAATCTGAGAAAATAGTCCATCCTCAAATGTCAGCAGATGATCACTCTTTCCCTAATAAAAAAAATAGCCCCAAATCACCCACTTGTTAGATAGAACATAACCTTTAATGTATGGCCTGTGGTAATTTGCCATTCTCAAAGGAGTAAACTGATTATCTGGGAATAAGGGCAAATAGATTAAGTGATAAATGATGCTTCTTTAAGAACTCATCACATAAATTGCACATTACTACAAATGACCAGTACCTATGGATTTCAGTACTCTTTCATATGTGTAAAAAGAAATAGCTAGGCTAAAGGAGAAATACTGAGCACAGTATAGTGCTAGAAGACTTGTCTAAAAGGCACAGTCCTAGGCTTCATCCTGGTAGCCCCAAAAAGAAGAATTAAAATTAATTTGTATAAATACAGTCTAACTAATTATTTCTAAATTGACAATGTTGAAGAAATCACTGGCTAGACAGACAACCATTTTCTTAAATCTGTAACAATAGAAGATGTTTTATTTAAAAGATAATTCTAACTCACTATCTTAAATTTTGAGAAGATTTGTACTGAAATCACGTAGAAGAATCACAAATCTTTATAAGGAAGAAAAAATCGACAAAGAGAAGCAAGTTGCCTATTGTGATTCCTATATTAGATTTGATACTAGGTCTGATGACTACATAGCAACTAGAATTGATGAGTCTGAAGCTTATTCACTAGTCCGATCTTCTTTTTCAATAAATCTAAATTTGTGGACCTAGATTTTCAGGCACATTTGTTTTCAACACATTATTCACTTTTTTTTTTTTGCATTGCAGAATATTATTTTAAGATGTACTACATTTGCTTATGCTGTGGAACATAATGATGCAAAGATGTGTTGCATTTTCTTATGTTACATTAGTTTAACTCTGTGAAGCTATGATTCCTTGTCTGTCTAAAACACCCGATGATCTAATAAAGAACTGAACAGCCAATAGCAAGATAGGATAGTGGGACTGGCAGGCAGAGAGAATATATAGAAGAAGAAATCTGGGAATAAAGTAGAAGTAGCCAGAGAAGGATGAGGAATCCAGGGGCCAGCTATCCAGCTACACAGCAAGCCACAGAGTAAGAAAAAAAGGTATACAGGAATAGAAAAGGAAATGCCCAGGGGCAAAAGATACATGAGATAATTTAAGTTAGGGAAATCTGGCAAGAAACAAGCCAAGCTAAGGCTGTACATTTATAATTAAGTATAAGCCTCCCTGTGTGATTTATTTTTGAGCTGGGTGGCAGGCTCCACAAAAGAAAAAACACCAACAACAGTTTTGTGTGCTTTACTTAATAGAAAAGTTGTTTGGAAATTTGTTTAATGGAGAGCTGAATTCACAAGTGTATGGTTTTAGAACACATACACACACACACATTTGTATACTTCTATGCATATATATGTGTGTGTGTGTGTGTGTGTGTGTGTGTGTGTGTGTGTGTGTATGTGTACACATATAGCTAAATAACATTTGGTAGGATATTCTGAATGTTGTTTCACTAGATAGCACTATTGATTGCCAATCAAAGGGAAGAGAAGACTAAACCTTGGGGAGTGAGTGCTGCTTATGTTAGTGCAGCTCTACGAGCTGTTATAGCCATTATCTAATTCCTCATTCTTAATTTTGGTTAATTCTTTTTTATTTCTGCATATGTGTGTATGTTTTATGAATGTATGCCACATGTACGGGTGCCTGAGAAGACTAAGGAAGGAATAGAAGCTCCTCCAGCGGGAGGTACAGGGAATTTGTGCTCCCAGGTGTGGATGCTAAGAACCCAGTTTGGATATGCAAGAGCAACAAGCACTCTTAACCACTGAGTCATCTTTTTGGTCCTCTGTGCTTGCTTTTATGGGTAGTTTTGGAGAATTTCCAAGTCAGAGATTATGTAGCAGAAGGATAAGGTGTATTTGGAAGAGAAAAATGATCAGAGGAATTTTAGGAGAAAATGGAACTTCTCTATCCTTTTATTTGCCTCTTTATAATACATAGTTTACACTAATGAAGTTCTTCAAATTTCTCTAGGATTTCAGTTTTGTCTTCATTTGTGTGATGAGTGTAGTTCTGGGAATCAAACCCAGGACTTTGCTCATTGAGGTAAGTGACCTACAACCTCATCACTTGCCAGCTGCTTCTCCTTCTTCTTCTCTTCTTCTTCTTCTTCTTCTTCTTCTTCTTCTTCTTCTTCTTCTTCTTCTTCTTCTTCTTCTTCTTCTTCTTCTTCTCCTCCTCCTCCTCCTCCTCCTCCTCCTCCTCCTCCTCCACTTCTTCATCCTCATTCATTCTCTTTCTATAATAAAAGTTCATAGATAACCTAGACTGACCTTAGACTTGATTTTCTCCCACCTTGGCTGTGCTTACAAGTGTGCTGAAATTACCCACTTCCATTGCCTCATCAAGTGAATCAGTAGGGTTTAGTTAAAATATCTAAATGGGCCTTAATTCCATTGCAAAATTTACTGCAATATTATCTCTAGATGTTTGGCTGTGTGTCTTAATGAAGTCGAGAATATCTTACTCTGATTCCAAATGTTTGTTTTTGATCATGATCCAATAATCTTATGAGGAAAGAAAGTTTTGGCCATTCATTTATGGGTTATTTGGTTCTTTCTGCCCTCATTTCTAATATATGCTTTGTAAATGTTTACAAATGCATTGGAATAGTAATTTATAATCAGTATTCTGCCTTCTTTTATCCCACCACAAAGCAAATGAAGCTTATTAATTAATCATAATTTGCAATGATCACACTCACCAAAATCACAGCACTTGGAAAGTGGAGGCAAACAAGCCATCCTCATTTATATAGTGGATTTAAGACCATCCTGTCCCCACAAAAAGGAAAAAATAAATAAAAAATGAAACATACTTTTTTCTTGTGCTATTTATTAAAAAAAAATCCCAATAGCAGTGCATGGTGGTAGTTCTAAAAGGTCATTCTTCTCATTCCATAATTGCTATGATGTAATTCCCTATGTTTCTCATTATCAGGTTCATTGCACACCTGGTAAGTGAACTCTTTTTAACGTGTTTCAGCATCCTAATAATACTAGAATAATTTAGCTAATTATATCTGGGGAATAAAGCCTTCAATAATGTATACTAAAAATTAACCATAAATATTTACACAGTAAATCTTTGAGATATCATAATCACAGTAATCACAAAAATAAAATGTATTGAAAATTTTAACCATCAGAAAGGACACAAAGCTTGGGAAACCTTTGTAAAGGCACTCTGAAAAACATTTGCCTGTTTACTACACATTGAAATACGTGACACAGAAATTCTGTTCCTAGAATTTTGCACAGGCTAAACAAAAATTTGTGTTCATACATCAAAAACTAAATAAGTATTTGCATCAATTCTATGTAAAACTGCCCAAATTCTGAATCACCTAAAATGTTCAAATACTCCATAGATGAATGCGTTGTCACTCTGTGGTAGATAACACAGTGGATTTTGTATGCCATAATTGGCAGCAGTAGCAAATGATAGGAAACAAACAGAAGACCTATCTATATTACATTAAATGACAAAAACAAAAACAAAAACAAAAACAAAAAACAAAAACAAAAAAAAAACACTTTGATAATTTGTACCATGGCTTTTGTTTCTTTCGAGGAGGTAAACTATCATATTTATACCAGGCTAGCTTGAGCTCACTAGATTCTCCTGCATTAGCCTCTCAAGTGTTGGAACTATAGGTCAGATTCACCATGCCAGACTTGTGGTTAAATTATATGGTATTTCCCAGAAGGAAATGAGAACAGGATGTCAGTCAGCTTCTGAAAATTGTTGATGGTAGAAGCTGAGATCGTCTTAAAAGTGCTACTAAAATGTCTACCCATGTTCCAAAGTCCTTTTAAGAATTAGAGAAAGAATTCATGGATGAGACTACTAAGAACTTGGGAAGAGGTTATATTATGGGATGAAAAAAAAAAAACATTCAAGAAAGAAATCTGGTTTCCAAAGTGACAGTTGAGGCAACTAGGGCTTAAGCAGTTTCTTAACTGCAAACTTCAATGGAATGCAAGATTGTATATGACCTAAGCCGTGAAATTTATAGGAAATTCCAAGGATGGAATATGTTGGTCTTTTAATAAAATAGAATTCACTCCTCTTTCTCTTATATAGACATATTGGATGTGTCATGACAATTGTACAAGGCAAATGATATGGAGTTACCATTGTAATGAAACAAAACACAGTCAGTGATCATTCTGCTCACTCTTTTTGGTTCCAAGTGGTTGAGTGCTGGGTAGTCTCTCTCTCTCTCTCTCTCTCTCTCTCTCTCTCTCTCTCTTTTTTTTCTTTTCATTTCGTCTTCTGAAATAATGCCCTGTGGTTAATCAGCATGGGAGTTCTTCATAACTTACTTCTCCATCCCCCAAGTCCATGCACAGTTGAGTTACTTTATTATCTATGTCCTACTCTTTTCTAGGTCATGATTTTTGTTGTTTCATTTTGTTTTGTTTTAGTTTGGTTTTTGGTTTTTCAAGACAGGGTTTCTCTGTGTAGTTTTTGTCCCTGTCCTGAATCTTGCTTTGTAGACCAAGCTAGCCTCAAACTCACAGAGATCTACCTGGCTCTGCCTCCTGAGTGCTGGGATTAAAGGCATGTGCCACCACTCCCAAACCTAGGTCATGTTTTAATGATACATTTTTTAAAATTTTCATGACTGTACTATTTTATCCTTCATCATAATCAGCCTTATTTTACTTCAGCTCACTAAGGACAAGTTTTTAAAATCTATTTTATGTGCCTGGGTACACTTCTTTCTTAGACAGCATAACACACGCAACACCAGATTATTGGCAGTGTAGGTCCTTATAGCTTTTATTTAAATTTAAAAAAAAATGCAACTCATTGAAGGTAACTTTAGTTTAATTTCATTGAGCTTTCAGTCCTAACATTTATTTAAAATTTAGTTTGAAGCAGTTATCAGTTCACATCTTCTTCACTAAAACTTGCCCATCTGTTTTTGGCATCCATCTCTTTACTCTAATGTCTAACGTGATCTTCCAACATGTCATATGTGTGGTTAACCTCTAGATAAAGCCTTCACAGGTTCCTCTGCATTCTTCAAATGAATAAATTAAGAAATCAGCTGTTTATTGACCAACTCTCACTTTGAATCTACATCTTGTTGCTTTAAACACCTGCCATGTAGCTTGTTTTTGATTCAAGTTCTAATGTTCAAAGATGGTGGTGCTAATGTTTTATTTAGTAATGTTTATTTGTAGAAGTTTGGGTTTTCTTAATTAGTGGAAGTAATCAGCTTTCCTTCAAAACACCACCTCTTCTTTCTGCTTCTCACTCATAATCAACTCACATTTACAACAGTCTGTAAGTCTTTTGTGGGCGTCTTTAGTTTGCCGAATTTGCATGCCTTTTTAAACACATGAATATACCATATTCATCTTTTGAAATCACTTTGATAATAAAGAGGAGGTAAATATCATTAAGATGTAGCTACTAAAAACTAAATGCATTCTTTTGGGAAAAAACGTGGTGCTTCATAACAAGAAGCATCAGTTGTAAATCAGGGAAGTGGATGTAGTCTGGAGTCTATAGACCTGCTTTGGCCTCTGGGTCCCTAGGATCAACCTGGCCTCTAATACATTTACAGAAGCTGAGCCTGTGCACTGGTAAAGCTGAAGTCCGTTTCTGAAGTTGTAGGCCTAGATATGGAGCCCAAGGGAGGTAGTGCAGTCTGGGGTTCCTAGATCCTACCTGGGTTCTGGTAAAGACAAAGAAAGCCAGGATATCAGGCCCAGTGGTAGGGGTGGTACAGTCTGTGGTTGTTGGGCAGGCACAAAGGGTCTCTATTCCCTGGGGTCTGTCTCTAGGACCACTCTTGTTCCCAGTAATAATGAAAAAGAGATAAATATCATTAATAGGTAGCTACTGAAATTAAAAACATTTTATTTTAAAAAAATTATGATGCTTCATAATAAAGAGCACAAAAGGTAACCATATTTTAAATAAAAGGATGTGATGCACTAGGTCTCAATTAGTCTCAAATGTGGTCATTCCTGAGAACATATGCATACAGGTTACATTGCACGGGCTGAGAAGGTTATACTTATGTGTTTAGGAATATATGTACAATATATGTGTATGCATACACACACACACATATATGCATTTATTTTTATTTATGTTTATTTATTTTATTTTTAATTTATTATTATTATTATTATTATTATTATTATTATATTTGTGTTTTAATTTTACACATCAGCCATGGGTTCCCCTGTCCTCCCCTCTCCCTCGCCCACTCCCACCTTCCACCCATCCCCTCCCCTCCATTCCCATCTCCTCCAGGGCCAAGACTCCCCTGGGGATTCATTTAAACTTGGTGGATTCAGTACAGGCAGGTCCAGTCCCCTCCTTCCAGGCTGAGCAAAGTGTCCCTGTATAAGCCCCAGGTTCCAAAGAGCCAGCTCATGCACTAAGGACAGGTCCAGGTCCCACAGCCTGGATGCCTCCCAAACAGTCCAAGCCACTCAACTGTCTCACTTATCCAGAGGGCCTGATCCAGCTGGGGGCTCCACAGCCTTTGGTTTATAATTTATGTGCTTCCATTCATTTGGCTATTTGTCCCTGTTCTTTTTCCAATCTCGGTCTCAACAATTCAAGCTCTTACAGTTCCTCCTCATTCTCAACAACTGGACACCTGGAGCTCCACCTCTGACAGAGGGCTGATATCCAGAATATATAAAGAACTCAAGAAATTAGACATCAAAATGCCTAACAGTTCAATTAAGAAATGGGTTATAGAACTAAACAGAGAAATTCTCAACAGAGGAAGTTCAAATGGTTGAAAGACATTTAAGGAATTGCTCAACATCCCTAATTATCCAGGAAATGCAAATCAAAATGACTTTGAGATAGCACCTTACACCTGTCAGAATGGCTAAGATCAAAAACACAGAAGACAGCTTATGCTGGAGAGGATGTGGAGCAAGGGGAACTCTCCTGCACTGCTGGTGGGAATGCAAGCTTGAACAGCCACTTGGGAAATCAATATGGCACTTCCTTAGATAAATGGGAATCCATCTCCCCCAAGACCCAGCTATAGCACTCTTGGGCATACACCTGAGGAATGCTCATCATACCACAAGGGCATCTGCTCAGCTATGTTCATATCGGCTTTGTTTGTAATAGTCAGAACCTGGAAACAACCTAGATGCCCTTCAACTGAAGAAAGGATAAAGAAAACATGGTACATATACACAATGGAGTACTACTCAGCAGAGAAAAACAATGACATCATGAGGTTTGCAGGTAAATGGATGGATCTAGAAAAAATCATCCTGAATGAGGTAACCCAGACTCAGAAGGACAAACATGGTATATTCTCACTCATAGGAGGATACTAGATGCAAAACAAAGATGACTAGGCTGCTACACAACTCCAGAGAGGCTACCTAGAAAATGGGACCCTAGGAAAGGCACAGGGATCACCCAATGACAGAGAAATGGATGATATATGTATGTATTTATGTATATAAAATTATGTAACAACAATTGAAGAAAAATGTCACAAATTTTTGAGTGAGCAAGAGGTGCATAGGAGAGGCTAGAGAGAAAGGAAGGGGTTAATAATGTAATTATACTATGATTTCAAAAAGTAAGAAAGATTATTATGAATGGTCATAGTGTCAATAGCTAAGCATAAAAAATAATGAATACCAATACCTTTGAAAAAAAAGTAGTATCTTTAAGTGGACAGTTTATTGGTTTGAGAGAGATGTTAGTGAGTGTGATTAAGGAGAAGTAGATTTGAGGTAGTTAAGTTTTAAGAAAAGAACATCAAATATAGATGTAATTTAATAATAACCATAATTTTCAATATGTTTTCCATTATTTTCTGATCCTCTCTTTGTTATGTTCTTTCCCTCTTGCCTGTTTTGTAATTTTTATGGCAGGTTACTAAATGCACCTTCCTGTAAGATTATTAGAGGGTCTGAACTTCCATGATTATTTTTTTCTCTGTAGCTGACACAATAAAGTACTTATATAAAGAATAGTTATGCTATCCTGACAGGTCATTCATAGACATAATTAGGAACCATGAGGCTATCGGGCGTACACATATTGGTGCCCTTCTTTGCCAATGCAAGGTCATAGAATTTACAATCATACATTTTAAATACTCTTCTGATTCACTATTCCTGTATCCCTCTAGCCTTCAGTGCTGGGGTATTGCTTATATTTCTGACATCGACTTCATACCTAATATGCCCCAAGTGATAATCTGATCTGCTCACAAGGAAAATACAAGAACCTATTAAAATATTAAAATTGATCATTCTGACCTTGGTATTTCCATTTTACTTAGTACATATATTTCTGGCTATATTAATAATCTGCTCTTTATTTTTGCAGGAAAAGTCATTTACAAACGGAATAACTGGGTTGTATTTTAAAGGGTCTGTTTGTTCCATACCATAGCATTTTCAGTGTAAGTCTGAAAAGGTGGAACAATGTTTGGTTTGAAAAATTCTTTTAAATTTTGAGTGGCAAGATAGTCTCAAGAAAAGGTTTTTAATGTAAATTAGAAAGAGACTAGTGAATGGATGTAGGCAAAGGGTGGATATCACATGATGGTATCACATAACCATAGCCTTAGGCTCTGTTCCTTGGGAATTTTATAGGAAAGATGTGGGCATGAAGGGTATAGGGAATGCTTTTGAGTGTCACATGCAAGTGAGCAAGACGAGATTAAAGGATGGGAGAACAAAATGGCCTTCTATCCTGACAATTATCCTTCAGCTACCCTACAAGGAAGATCTAATAAATACATTTCAGGGAATTGAACATTAGTTCACACCAGCCCAGAAGGCAAAAAAAGAAAAATATGCATCAGAGAATAGATTCTGGAATTTAGCTGCATAAGCCAAAACCTCATGCTACCATTCATAAACCATAGAATTTGTCTTAGTTTAAAGGACTTTCTGTGTCTCAATTCTCTGGCTATAAATGATATGGCACTCTCTCTGACTTTAAGGGTATTTTAATGACTCGGTGAGTTTATGAAGTTCTTAGCACATCTAAGTGCTGCAGAATGGCTAGTTTCTATTATTTATATGATAGTTGTTTCTCAATGGTGAAGTAGCAAAAGATAGTTTTGTTTATTCATTATTGTCCAAACTTACACTGCATATTGTGGATGATCAACTTGCATAACATTTAATTCTAGCATCATTATTTATTATCAAGGGTTATAATGATTTATCAGCATCAGCAGGTGCTTCTCAGGGTCATGACTTGTGAGAGATTGCTGCAGGGTGTTAAGCACAATTAAATTACCCATAGCATCTGGCCCTATAACAAGTCACTGACAGGACATTAAGGTTTGGTATTTATTCTCTTTTAGTTTTCTGACAAGACAATGGTTCATTAATTCTGACAAAATATATTATTCTGCATGTGACTGGTTTAGATGAACATAAAAATGAATAGTGAATTTAATGTCTCTATCAATAGAATTATCTCACATGAATATTTATTGGATATCTAAAAAGCAATTTGAATCCTGTGATACATATCTTTATTATAATTATTACTTTTCCTCCTGTAAACCATCAGATATAAAGCAACTCTAATTATGATAAATCTAAATAAACATAATCAAGAAAATCTCACATGTATGTACCAAATTGGTGTAAGGTTAGTATAGACGTGGACAGCTTGAGGCTAATAAAAGAGGATTAAAAACCTGGAAAGACATCATGTATCTATAAAATTTCAATAAAAAAGAAAGATGCCTTTTCATATTACTAAGAGAATGTCCTTTTAATTGAATACAAATGATACTCTTAGAATCAAAGTTTACTTCTTTACAGACAGACATTGTATATATGTTGAGTCTGTAACAAAAGTTATACTGTGAAATGAACACTTTAAGTACCAAACGAGAAGATTAATGATTTATTTGGTCTCATATGGAGACAGTCTTGAAGAACGCATGCTCTGTATCAGGAGCTGCAGAATGGAAACTTACTAGTGATTTATACACACAAAAGTTAAAATGACCACAAAATTTTTAAATCCCATAAGGAAAAGTGGGTCCATACTTTATCAACCTAACCATCATCTAAAGGGCCACTATTGCACTCAACGTTATCAATAAAACTCATGGAGACCCATAAAACCTCTCAAAATCTCTATAATTGTCCTAAGAAATAAATCAAGCAATGTATATAAGGGGTTTTTATATTTAGTAAGTAGACATGTTGATCCATCTCACTTCTACTGAATTACTCACTAGACTCTTCGAATGTTTTTATTTACTTACCAAATATGCATTTGATGCTGACTTACATTGGAAAATGTGCTGAGAATGGAAATATCAAGCAGGATGTAAACCATGCAGACCTGTAGTGGCCATGACTAGTGACACTCCAACAATTGTCAGTTTATATCCCAAGTGTCCAGACAGGGTAGTTAAAGAAGTTGATAATCTATATATTGTTTTACAACATATGAATTCCTAGTTCAGAATGTGGAATTAGAGAAAACCTCTGAATTTTTCTTTATTTTTCTCTCCCTCCTTCCATTCCCCCATCATCGCCCACACCTGCACACCGGATACTTTCTTTGTTCCATGCCCTGATTTTTATGCGCACCAACAGCACATACACATAGGACCTGAAGCTTGGCTTGCCTTACACATTGAGTCTTTAATGGTTTCACATTTCTCTTCTTTGACTTTTAATTTTACACAGTTCTAGCCTCTCTCGCTTGTGTACCTTCTCGTCTCATAGGGTCTCATGTAGCCTGTGCTAGCCATGAGCACAACCATTCTAATACTAGGATCATAGGCACATTTTACCAAAAGCTAGCCAGGACCCAGTACTATTATTTCAGAACCTAAATGTCAAAGGCTCATGAAAGTATCTCTCACATCACTACAGTGTTACAGCAGCTTCACCAAATGACTCACAAGGTGTGAGCATCTACACTCTCCTTCTTACTTCCCACATGTTTAGGTGGCCGATGTGACAGTGGTTTCCCACCCCCTTAACCATTTATTGTATTGTTACAAATGTGTATCAAGTAAGAGCATCTTAAAGATTTTCTACAAAGCAAAATCAATTCTAGTTTCAAGATTCAGACTAAGGTACAAAACATAATCAAGTCTCCAAGTAAGATTTGTGATCGCTGTCTCTGTTTCTACTCTCAGATGAAAATCCACTTAAGATTTTCTAAGATTATATGAAGAATTCACACATTTCACATCATTCTGTGTCATCTGCTTTTGTAGAAAGACCCACTCTCAAGGCTACACCCTGGGTTGAAAGAAAAAGCCACAGCATAGCAAAACTTAACTTGGGGCTTTACTAAGAAGTAGACTCACAGACATGATATGAGGGTCATTTTCTTTTATTCTTTCTCAGCTCTAATTCTTCTTTACAGCTCTAATTCCTCCTAGTCCCAATTCCTTGAATTTGCTCTGAGGTAAAAATGAGCTAATTGTGTGTATTCTATCTTAGACGGGGAGAAATTGTTGTTTTCTTGGGTTGGTCTAAGTACAAGTAACAAAGCAGGATTTTAAATGTCTTATAGTCCTCATAGGACAATAGATCTAGTTATGAAGTATATTATAATATATATTCTATACACCAAAATTATACAGCTTAATGAGAAGTTATTTTCCTGACCATCCATGTGTATATGTGCCCATAAGTTTGAGACGCAATCATGAGATTACATATACATATCATATGAAATTACACACTATAGTATTGGGGAGACACCATAGCAGCTTTTGCACATATGAAATTACAGACAGGAGCAACAGTTTCCGGAGTTAGTGGTCTCACAAGCCTTGCCTGGCAGTGTTCTTCCATCAGAGAATCATTCTTCTGGTGGGTTGACATCTGAATTATCAATTGCTATAAGCAGTATTTGCATCAAAGCCTGAAATAGCTTGTGACAATCTGCAATAATTATGTGTACAACTCACTTCTTCTTTGCATATAATATTCCTTTTATAAATATGTAATAATCCATGCACCTAATTCTCCAATGATTGTTCAGTTAAGTTCTACGTGGTGTTTTTATGAAAGTATAAAGATATTATTAAGCCTTTTTATAGGGTCTTATATATCTTATTGGGAAATGTCTAGAAATAGAAGTACAGTTCTATATGTTAATTTAGGGGAAAAGCTTTCATTCTATAATTCTTATTTGGTCAATCATGGATCGTAGAGTGTCCCCAGTGAATAGATCACTTCTTGTTTATTTCAGCAATTTTAGTCTTCAGAAAATAAACTTGAAAATATTTCAATAATTTTATTCCTTGAGACACTTTCTAAAGATTTGTACAATTTGAATTTTCTCTGCTTATTGTTACAAGAAAATGAGGAAATTAATTTGCATTAAAACCAAGATCAGAATGTATAATAAATAATTTTCAATGAAAATATCCACTTAGGCATTTCAAAAAAATTGACTATTACTTTGAATATATATTCTGCAAATGAAATTATGTCACTAAAGGAAATAAAATTCATTTCTTCCTTCCTGTTTTCTAAAATTTATTTTTCTTACATTGACTATCCCCTCTTTCTTAGCCAATAATATATAAGCTATGCTTCCAACACTTATTCATATCCTTTTATGACTTTAGTTCATTTATCTTTGTCACAGAGGTTTATTTTAACATGGCTTGATTACTGATTTGTTGGAGTTTTCATTTGATCCTTAATGCTATGCTTTTTGTTTGTGGTTACCTTGTTTTTCTCTTTTTATCTCCTCATGAGAACCATACCATATGTTTTAGAATTCTATCTTGATTTATTTAGAGTATATTTTAATATATTGTAATATATGTTTTTCTTATAATTTGTTATATATTGTCATATATGTATTATAGAATATCCATTACACATTTGTTGAAATATACATATGTAAATGTACATATATACATATACATACAAAGAATTTTTTTGTTTTTTATACTATGTTTTTAATTTTTTACATTATGACTACATCATTTTCCCCTTCCCTTCAACTATTCACATGTGCCCACCTTTCAATATCTCTTTTTTTACTTTTTTAAAATTTCTTATATTTGTGTTTTAATTTTAAACATCAGCCATGGGTTCCCCTGTCCTCCCCCCTCCCACGCTCACCCCCAGCTTCCCCCTAGCTCCTCCCCTCCAGGACCAAGACTCCCCTGGGGATTCATTTAAACCTGGTGGATTCAGTACAGGCAGGTCCTGTCCCCTCCTTCCAGGCTGAGCATGTGTCCCTGTGTAAGCCTAAGGTTCCAAACAGCCAGCTCATGCACTAAGGACAGGTCCAGGTCTCACAGCCTGGATGCCTCCCAAACAGTTCAAGCTATTCAATTGTCTCACTTATCCAGAGGGCCTGCTCTAGCTGGTGGCTCCACAGCCCCTGGCTCATAATTCATGTGCTTCCATTCGTTTGGCTATTTGTCCCTGTGCTCTTCCAATCTTGGTCTCAACAAATCTTACAGTCCCTCCTCTTTCTTGACAATTGGACTCCTGGAGCTCCACCTGGGGCCAGGCAGAGGATCTCTGCATCCACTTCCATCAGTTATTTAATGGGAGTTCCATCACGACCATTAGGGTGTTTGGCCAACTGACCTCTGGGGGCATGATGGTCCCTGAACTAAAGCTCTAATATAGAGCTACTGTAATAAAAACAGCTTGGTACTAGCATAAAACCCGACATGTGGACCAAATGGAATTGAATTGAAGACCCTGACATTAACCCGCACATCTATGAACATATAATTTTTGACAAAGAAGCCAAAACTGTACAATGGAAAAAAGAAAGCATCTTCAACAAATGGTGCTGGCATAACTGGATGTCAACGTGTAGAAGGCTGCAAATAGATCCATATCTGTCACTGTGCACAAAACTTAAGTCCAAGTGGATCAAAGACCTCAACATAAATCCAGTTACTCTGAATCTGATAGAAGAGAAAGTAGGAAGTACTCTTGAATGCATTGGCACTGGAGATCACTTTTTAAATATAACACCAGTAGCACACAGACACTGAGAAAAACAAAGAATTTAATATTATTATAGTTCAAATACAACATTGAAAATTTGCTTCCATGTAGGACTCCTTAAGTACTCATTAATGAATTTTAATAAACTTTATTTCATTTAAAAATATTGAGCCATAATCTAATTTTAAGTAGTTTCAAACACAGATAAATATGTATCATATGATATCCTCATGTCTTCCTTCATCTTTACTCTTCTCTTTCTCTTCATTATCCTAAAAGTACATGCTACCTGCTTCAAGAGCTGCTTTACACTTATTCTTTATGGTTAGATGTAAAGGTAACATATTCTTATGTTTTGCCTTATTTGAGAGCTCTCTTTCCTTGCTGTTTCTTGAAAGATGACCTAACCACATGTAGAATCTGATATTTTCACTTCATTTTTTTTTAAGTCACTTCAGTCTGGAATCCATGTTTTTAGATGACAAATTGACTCCTAGGGGAGCAGGTATTTCCTGATGGCTAATACATTCCTCTATTTGGTTGATTTCAGTGTTTTGCTTATCTTGTCCAGAAGTGTAATTTTCAAGTGTCATATTGTTTTGGATTTACTCAATTTTACCTTACTGAGTATCTGTTTTATGACCTTCAGCAAAGTTAAGGATATTTCATCTACTATTTGTTTGAAAATATTTCTATCCTCACTCTTTATCTCTTTATGAAATTGACACAAATGCTAGGTTCTTTCCATTGTCCCCCACATCCCTAATTACTAATATTACCTTTTCTCTTGTTCTGATTAATTCTATCAGCATAGTTATCTGTTGCTTTTTTCTTACTGAAAATAGATTATTTTCTCATATAATATCTCTTGATTAAAGTTTCCCCTCCCTGTACTCCAATGTTATCTTGTTGGATTTTTCCATTGATGAGAATGGAGTGTTGCTGTATGCTGTTCTATATGCTGTGACTATATGTTGCATGATTGGTTGATAAATAAAACAATGATTGGCCTTGGCCAGTAGTCAGGCAGGAAGTATAGGCAGGACTAGCAGAGAGGGGAGTTTTGGGAACTCGAAGGCTAAGGCAGGGAGACACTGCCAGTCAACACCATGACAAACAACATGTAAGATATCAGTAAGCCACAAGATGCATGGCAAAGTATAGATTTATAGAAATGGTTTAATTTAAGATATAAGAACTAGATAGCAAGAATCCTGAGCCACAGCCATACAGTTTATAAGTAATATAAGTCTCTGTGTGTTTGCTTGGGACCAAGCAGCTGTGGGATTGGTGCTTGAGAGAGATTTGTCCTGACCGTGGGTCAGGCAGGACCGCTGTGGATATCGCTCTGTATAAATAAAATGCTGTTTGGCCAGTGGCCAGGCAGGAAGTATAGGTGGGACAAGAGAGAAGAGAATTCTGGGAGGTGGAAGGCTGGTGGGAGAGAGATACTGCCAGCCGCGGCCATGACAAAATGTAAGGTACTGGTAAGCCACGAGCCATGTGCCAAAGTATAGATTTATAGAAATGGGTCAATTTAAGATGGAAGAAGTAGATAACAAGAAGTCTGCCTTGGCCATACAGTTTGTAAACAATGTAAGTCTCTGTGTGCTTTCTTGGTTGGGTCTGAGAGACTGTGGGACTGGCGGGTAAGAGAGATGTGTCCTGACTGTGTGCCAGGCAGGAAAAATCTAAGTACACACTGCCAGGAAAACTTCTGCTTCAAAGTGTTCTTCCCCCTCTTTTGGTTAGTTTTAATTTGAAGTCTACTTTGTTAGATGGTAAAATGGCTTCAACAGCTTGTTTCTTAGGTCCATTTGCTTAAATATCATTTGCCAAGCTCTTATTCTCTGGTAACATCTATCCTTGATGTTGACATGTGTTTCTTATATGAAGTAGAAGGACAGGTTCTGGCTTCATATCCATTCTGCCAATCTGTGTCTTTTTGTTGGGGAAGTAAGACAATTGATACTGAGAGACATCAATGACCCAAAATTGTTTATTCCTGTTATTTTGTTTTTGTTGTTGTTGGTGGTGGTGGTGGAGTGAGTGTGTGTGTGTATGTGTGTGTGTGTGTGTGTGTGTGTGTGTGTGCTCCTGTGTGCTGGATTGTAGATAGATATTATTTACATTTGTCTTTTCTGTGGACAATTTTATTTTCTCCATCTATGGTGATTGAAAGGCATCCTAGGTAAAGTAGTCTGGGCTGGCATTTGTGGTCTCTAAGAGTCTACAGCATATCTGTCCAAGCCCTCTGTCTCCATTGGAAAGTCAGGTGTAATTCCAATAAGTCTCCATTTATATGCTACTTTGTCTTTCTCCCTTGTGGCTTTTAATATTCTTTATTCATTTTGTAAGTTTTGTATTTTGATTATTATGTGGCTAGGGGACTTTCTTTCCTCATCCAATCTATTTGTTGTTCTTTATACTTCTCATACCTTTGTAGGGATCTCCTTCTGTGGATTTTCTTTATTACTTCTATTTTTATTTTCAGGAAGTGAACAATGTTATTTGTTTACTTCAGCTGCTTTTTGTGTTATCTTGATTTTTCTTTAAGGCATTTATTCATTTCCTCCTACTGTTTGTTTTTCCTGGATTTCTGCTAGAGATTTATTCATTCCTCCTTAGAGGACCACTATTGTTTTCATGGAGTTGGCTTTAAGGTCTTCTTCTTGTGTTTCAGCTATGTTCAGGAATATTCAGGACCTGCTCTGGGAGGACTGCTGGCCTCTATGAGCGACATCTGTCCTAGTTGTTTCTGATTGTCCTTACATTGGTGTCTAGGCATCTGGGTTTGAGATGATTATAGGTCTAGGGGCTGATTTGAGGGTTTGTCTTTTTTGGTCAGGTGTTTTGTTCTTTGATTTCTTTTTCCTCTATTTTTGGAGAGTGTGATGACTCTGTTTCTTGTTTAATGAACTGCGAGGCTGGTGTGTTCATAGGGAGGCTGAAATTACTTGAATAACTATTCATCATTATCTCAGGGTGATTTTGATTATTAAAGGAGAGGCCCTTATTTGCCCTTTCCAGGACTGAGATCTAGAACTTATTGGAGTCTCTCACTTGATAGCAGATAAGTCATCATACATCATTCACTCATACTTTCTAGATGCTTTCATTCTCTTGAGCTCACAAAAAAAGCTATCTTCTAGATTGGTGCTTAGAAACTCTATGAACAAGACATCTCACTCAAATCCATTTGCTGTGAACCATCTGAGAAGGGTGATGGGAAACATGGCTGGCTCCTGGTTGCTATAGAGCCTAACAACTAGAGAAACTGAAGGGGTGTAAGACTCTTGTATGAAGAAGCCATTCCCACTGTAGGAGACAAACACTAAGAACTTTCTCCCACTGGAGTAGAACACTACATCACAAATAAAGCTGCATGTATCATTTCATGCTCCTGCAACAACCTCTACTGACAAAATATAGCATCGTGACACCTGTCTGTCAAAGCCAAAGCAGAAGTCTGGGCTCCCTTTCACAAGACTAGCAAAAGGCATGCATTTGGAACTAGGAGACTACAAATAGAAACCCACGCACTCTCTTTGGGAACAAGATTCTCTCAAGGATACTTTGTTGCTATTGATGGTAATAGTAAATGGAATTGGTTTTTTTTCTAGATTTCTAAAACAACAGATAATGTCAAACACAACAAGGATGATGCTGGACTATATTAGGGAATGATCAAGAGAGAAAACCGTTTACTAGTTACGGCAAAGACTAAGGTGTGATGTATGACTTACTCCAGTTGCATTCTATAATTGGGACAACAGAGCAAGTATTTGAAATAAATTAGAAGTAATTGAGAAAAATATAAAGGATACATTACATAATGATATTCTAAGAAGCATGTCAAAGACAGAATGATTAAAAGTTACTATGGATTAGTGTTGATGACTTGGGGACATAGTGAAAAATTTTTAAAACAGTAATGATAATTTTGAAAAATCATGTCAAGTATCAGAAGCACTTTGAATGATTTTATTAGAACTTCAGGACATAGCAGCCATTTAAGAGAAAAGAGGCAAGGATATATTTACTCAGATAAAAACTTATGTTTTCTTTCTTGTAAGTTTTCATGAGATAGGATAAGCCATTTATAATTTATTAACTCATACTATTTTTATGAATGTGTAAAATTCATAAAAATATCAGTACTGACATCCTTCCTACTTATTTACTCAGTGACTACATAATTGTTTATAGCATTACAGAGCTTTCTATTATGTGTATCACATAAACATAAATCATGTTTGTTGATAAAAATGAGGTTCTTATTGGATATAAATGCACTTTATCTTTTCACTTTTGTATTCTAAACATTTTCCATTTTATTATAGATTCATCAAAAGCATGTTGTAAATGTTCAAACAACATTCTATTGTTTGGTTATTCAATTAATTATCAACCACTTTGTACATGCTGAGAAAACACTGCTCACTACCTATGGCTAAATTCCATCATTATAAATAACACTAATATCAACAACACTGGAGTAAAACCTTGGAGCAAAGACAGGAATATTCCTGTTGATAAAATTTCAGTCAACTATTAAGTAATTTTTTAATACTTGTTTTAAAGAACAAACAAATAGCAATCTGTATGTGATTGATTGTTCTAATTTGCCTCTGATAAAAGTAACACAAATCTTGATGGTAGTACAATATGAGTGGGCCCATCCCAATCCATTCTAATCAGAGAATGATTTTGATACATTAAAACAAACTAGCCACTTTGACTACTTGATAACGAGTGGGTTTTCATTGTTTATCTCCTTTGTAGGTGGCTAATGTATCTGAGGAAGATGTTTTTGCTTTTAGCTCTTCGTATTTATTTTTCTTTCTCTTTTTTTCTCACCTGCATGCTCATTTTAGATATTTTCACATTGTATTTGAGTAATCTCTCTTTCACACACAGTCCTAAATTACCACCTTTTGAATGTTTCATGCTACCAGATTTCTACTTGAAATCAATGTAATTAATGTCTTAAAAAGTGATGCACACATTTTCAAATGTTAGTTAATCATGTTAATTATGTGTATTTCTTTTGAATTATCTGTTCTCTTTTGAAATCGACATGGAAATTTAGTGTCTGAAACTTTCAATAGGGCTGATTGGTTGTCTGGCAAACTTCCACTATAATGGAGTTCAATAAAAGCATTTTGTTATGTTAAGCTAAACATGGTTAGTAAAAAATACAGTGAATACGGGCATTTAGATTTTTGTAGAAAATGAAACTTGATTAGATTTAATTCAGTTTCATTTTCTCTTTGTGAGAAGGAACCATTAACAGAGCATCCCACTGAGTATAAAAGGAATTCAGCGTATTTCACCTTATTTAGTGGCATGAAAATCTTGTAGGGAAATAATACTCTGCTAATCACCACCATCAGCCAGTACAAACTCAATGTAGGTACACCAATCCTACCCCAAACTGCTTCTCCATCATTTGTCCTTAAACAAGCCACACTACTTGGGTAAAGGAAATCCTTATCTGAAGCTATGTAAGTTTACAGTCTATGGATGGGCACTCTGATAGGCAGAAATCATTCAATAATCTGTTTTATAATACAAGCTCATCAGTTCTTTGTAACCAACCTAGTTTGAATCATCAACATCTATTTAATAGTGCAGCATCCATTCCCCCATATACAGAAAATCATACTGGGAACTGAGGATTTTAAAGAAATGAGTTTTAATTAAATAAGAATTATTGTTAAAAAAAAAAGTAACTAGAAATCTCAAATATAGAAATGTTGTCCAATGTTGACTCTACTTTCATGAGCATAACTTAAGCCCTAGATGTTTAAATGCCAAATATTGTGCAAGAATATTTCTTTCCTGACTTATATGTTATATATACAGCTTTTAAATGTTTTTAAGACAGGAAAGATTGGGGCAAATGGCGCTGCTGTTGCACTGTAGAGAGAGGATAATTTTAAAGACAATGATGAGCAGAGCTCTTAATTATGAAGAAACTCAATCAGTGAACAGACATTTTCATCAAGGGTTATCAAATCTTGTATTTAAATTGAGAACTGGTTAAGTGAAACTTGATTGACAGTTAATTTCATACTCTGGTGAAAAAGCCAGACTGCATCTGAAACTAATTTAAGCCAAGGAGAAAAAATAGAAAATGTTAAATATTAACTGTTTTAAGTAGCTATCACCACATATACTCTGTGAAAATAGTTTTTCCATTGTTAATATTATAAACTATACCTTTAAATTAACCAGACAACTGACTAGTGACTCAGTTTATACAAAATTTATACAAAATTCCTTAGGTATATTTCAAAGTTAGATATAATTTTTTAGCTGCAGATGCCTATGACCAAGGAGCACATGCCATTCTGGACAATTTGCTTGTGTCATTATGAACAGTAGGCCACTTGGTCTGTGCCCAAATCATCCAGCATTTTAAAAATTATGAGATTCAAAGTTTAGAAGAGATAGCCACAAATGAATTGTCTAAAATAAGAAGAATGGAGATGCAGAAAGATTACTTGTTTCTAGAAATAAAATGGCTTTGCTATCCTGAAGCATGCGATTGTAATGTTCCTATTAGTTACAGGACACCAGAGGAAGTCATCCAGAAATGATAGTTGGTGACTTGAAATGAATCCATGGAAATGAGCAAGAAATGAGCAGAGTTCTAGCAAAAATTTCATACTTAGCTAACTTTCATTAATAGTCACACTTTGAACTTCAAGTCTATGTTTTCAAATCCATGGATATGTGAATATTATATAAAAAAAAATGCCTATGGATATGGACATCGAATGTTTCAATTCTTTCTCCTGGTATATTTGAATTTTTCTATAAATTTAGAGACCTTTTAAGACTTTTTCTTTAGTATTTAAGTGAATAATTTTATGTGGCTTTTATCCAAGTATCTATTTTAATTTAGTAATATTTACTCATCTATTTATGTATATTTCAATTCAGCAAGGTATGAAAGTATTGAATGATTGGCCAACTGTGCAACACACACATATGTCTCAAAATAAATATTTGCTGTATACATAGTGCTAAATGACACAAACTTTAATTTCTATATTATGTTATATCATAATATAATTAATAGACTTTGCTAAAGCTTGGAAATGTGTTTCAGTTCTCTTTCTGATGCTTTGATAAACTCTATGTCCAGAAGTAATTTGGAGGAAAAATGACTTATTTCATGTTACATTTCCAAGTACCAGTTAGTCACTGAAGGAAGTCAAAACAGGAACTCAGGGCAGAAACCTGTAGGCAGGAATGAAAGAACAAACCATGGAGGAAAGCTGCTTGCTGGATTGCTACCTCTGATTTGCTCAGCTTGCTTTCTTATACAACTCAGGACCACCTACCTGGGAGGGACAGCACCCACAGTAAGCTTGGCCCTCCCCTTTCAAGAAAATGCTCACATAGTCATGTGCTCATGCCAGTCTTATGGAGGAAATCCCTCAATTCCATTTCCTGTCTCCCACATGACTCTATTTTGTGTCACGTTGACAAAAGATAACCAGCACAAAATGTCTACAAAAACAATGCTGGTTTTAACCCCACTTTAAAGTTATGTTGTAATCTAATATTAAATTTATTTTCTTTATTTAGAAACCTAATATATTTATTTCCCCAGCCAAGATATTTTTAATATTAAATTTTGTGTTTAATTAGAAAATGGTAGAATGGAGAAAGCATTAAATTAGGTCTCAAGAGAATGGAATTTAATATCATCTATGATTAAAGAAATTTGACCAGTTTTCTTGACCTCTCTGAACCTCAAACTGTTTACATACACAATAGAGGAAAATATTATAAGAGGTTATTATGAGCAAAATTAGGTGGTTTACCCTCTTAGTGGAAGTATCATGCTGGATTTCAAATGCTTGTTGATGAAATGTATAAGATCTAGTGTGACAAACACAAAATTTTTTAAAGAAATAACACAGCTAACAATTTTTTTTAATTTACCACTCAATTGTGCCACATTAAGCCAATATTTAAACTGAGAATTAAATTTGGTTTTAAGATATCTGGGAACTTAGATTAAAAACACAGACCACAAACAAGCAAAAAATGATTATTATTTCACTGTATCTTTCTCTTTGATACAATAAAGAAAGCATACTGACTCATTAAGGAAGAAATATTCTTCTTTACCCTGAACTGTAGGTTAATCTTGGCTTAATGAACCTTGAATAATATAATAATACACAATATTTTAAAACTTTTTCAAGAGAGTAGAGATAAATAATAAATAGATGGATGAATAATAGATAATGATAGAAAAATAGGTGCACAAGTTACAGGACATAGGAAGTAGATTACAGAAAGTAGATAAATAATAGTGATAGATGGTAGATAGATGACAGATTATGACAGAAGATAGATAGTAAATAGATGATGGGAGATAGATAATAAATAGTTGATTAGATAGATAGATAGATGTATTAATGATTCATAGATTATATATATATATATATATACACACACACACACACACACACACACACACACACACACACACACACACAGATGATAGATACATACATCATAGATAGATAACTAGACAGGCAACTGTAGTAGCACATGCCTTAACTTCCAACACTAGTTAACCATGGCGGTCTGGAGGTCTATACAGACAGACAGAAAGTGACAGAGCTGGGCAGAAAGAGGAAGTGATGTAGCTATATAGGTATGGGTAGACAGGAAGTTACTCACATTTGGAAGCTGCTGAGTTGGTGAGGTAAGGTTAGCTGTGGCTTTCCTTAATTTCCTGATCTTTCTTGGGCTTTTACCCCTGTATCTGACTCCATGTGTTTTTAAGACCACTTAGAAATTCATCTACAAACAATAGATAGATAGATAGATAGATAGATAGATAGATAGATAGATAGATAATAAAAGTACTAAGAGATTTGCCTGTCTGATAAAGGAGGGTGAAGACTCCCATAACAGTGTGTATGCAAAGAGAGGCTAAAGCACCTTCAGCAATGCTAATTCCATATCCAAACACTGACAGCAAGATATCCAATAGTGCAACTTGACTCTAAGGCTAAAGACTTGAAAACTTAAGGTCGCACTGGTGAGGGTCCTAGAATCCAAAGCTAGGAACCTTAGTGTTCTGAGGAGAAGGGTTTTACAGCTCCAAGAGAACAAGAGAGAACATTTCTTTCCCTACCTCTTTGTTCTTCCAGATTTGACAGAGCCAGCACACATTAATGCCATGTCTTTCTTACTCTGTTCTCTTACTCTCCTCTGGAAACAGCCTCGCAGGCATACCCCACATTAAAACTTTACCCTTTTGTGTGTCTTTAGTCATTTAAGGTGACAATTATCACAAGGCCAGACCAGCAAGTGGAGAAAATTTGACATTTATGCCATACTTGTTGAAGGGAGGATCAGCACCAATGTTAACAGACAAATGGAAAGAATTGAAATGAATTACATGTAGGCATGGACTTCTCATTAATATGTCTCTCAAATAAAATAATAGAAAGAATGTAACACTCCAACCCTGATTAATAATGGATCGTACATCAAATATGGGCATGAGTGTTAGCTAATAAAATAAATCTGGTTAAAAAAAAAGCTAGATGAGTTTAAAGAACAAAATAATCCAACTTCAAGTACCAGCTATAGCAGAAAGAATAGTGGATTCCAAATACCCTACTTTCTCCTGTCTGCAATGTGCAAATGTCCTAATACAGGACAAAAATAATTTCAGTTCCCTAAATTGTTAATGATCAGTATGGAAATCCTCTATTTCAATGGGCATGCAATTCTGTCTCAATCTTCATTTCCACATAACTCCTCCTAAATTTATTTGTATTCCAATGTACTGTCTAATCCATCCTATTATAAATACTGATCCTGGTATAATAACCTAGTGCTTTACCTACAATTCTCTCTAACCTGTAAGACCCATGATGGTAAAAGCTATGTTTCAACTGAGAACATCTTCCTACTACTCACTCCAATGATTTTTGCCTGTGTTCAACTTCAGATGAACATTCTCATGGCAATGTGAATGTACCATCAAAGAAAGTAGTTACATTTGGGCAGTCTGGAGTACAGCACTGGAACTTCTGATCAGAATTTCTCATTATTAAAGTAACTTTAACTTATCAACAGAGCATCCCTAAAAACATGTGAAAAATACAATT
Source organism: Onychomys torridus (assembly GCF_903995425.1). NCBI lineage: Eukaryota > Metazoa > Chordata > Mammalia > Rodentia > Cricetidae > Onychomys > Onychomys torridus. The sequence continues at coordinate 31,693,990 of NC_050459.1, read as the reverse complement.
TAGGACAGCTTACAATTGACTCTAGAGAGATATACATTATGAGCATATGAGCATATGAGCCAAAGATATCTATGTGAGAGAATGTGAGACTTTTATATTATTTATTGAAAATCAAGTAGAGGAAATGAAAAACATTTTTATTAACCAAAATAAGTGATTATGTCATCAGTAGACCCAATAAAATTGCTCATTCATGAACATGGATAAGAAGAAAAATCTCTAGCTCCCTTCTGATATTATAGTGTACATCAAAATTTTGTGTTAAATAATATCTATTAAATATATCTTTACAGATTTTACTTTAACAAAATGCCAGAGACACAAATGTATCACCTGCAAATACTAAGACTAAAATAAATGTATTTTTCTAGTATTTTGAAATGTTTCAGAACAGATCTTTTTAGAAGGAGATAGATGAATTTGCACATATAGAAATGAAATTTAATATAAACCCCTTCACTAGATTAATGCAACAAAATACAGGTGGGTCCATAAATCATAAAATGCCTGCAAAGGTGATATTACATAGAAAAAATTTAATCGAACATTTGCGTTTATTATTACATCAATGCAGCTTTATAACAGAAGGAAAATCCTTTCATCAAGGAGAGCTATTAAAGATTATCTGCAAATGACCTTTGTTCCCATTTTTCTTTGGTGAAAGTCAGGAAATAATTAGATAGGATTGACATGTCAGCTATTTCCATTTTATACAGCATATTTCCACATACCACATGTCTTCAAACAACACAGATTTATTATTCAGTCCTTTGAAGCAAGAGCCTCAGTAGTTGTCACTATTCTAAAATCAAAGTGTTGACAGGGCAATGAATCTTTTGGGAGATCATAGTGGCAAATATGGTCCCTGTCTTTTTGAGATTTTCCCTAACTTCTTGGTTAGTTGTACTTACCATATTCACAGCAACAATTGTCAATGCCTTGTTAGGAGAATATGCTTCATATCACCTTTGAAGCCTTCTAATCCCATAGACTCTGTTCTTAGAAACAGATCAATCTTCTCCTTATATAGTGGGTAGCCATTCCAGCTGGGCCTGGAAGTTCCAACCCCCATTGAGCCTTCGATGCTGAAGACCCAGGATCAAGAAGCGAGGGATCTCTTTGGTGCCTGGATCCTGGACACTGGAGGTTGACCAAGCAGAGTTCTCCAGATAACACTGACAGACTGCGTCACACCTTTGCCAGACCCTACCTATCCCTTCATTTGTAACTACGTGGAGTGGCCTTAATAATTTCACCAATATCCTTAGACTAGTGGCCATTTAGAATTCTTTCCAAAGAATGTACTCAGAAATTATAAGGCAGGGGAGTAAGGATAATTTCCCCTTTTCAGAGGTTTATTTTACTTCTTCTTCTTCTTCTTCTTCTTCTTATTATTATTATTATTATTATTATTATTATAATTTATTATATTTTATTGATGTTTATTTTTGTTTTGTTTTAGACAGGGTTTCTCTGTGTAACAGTTCTGGCTCTCTGGCACTCACTTTATAGATCAGGCTAGCCTGAAACTCACAGAAATTGCCTGAATCTGCCTTCCAAGTACTAGGATTAAAGACTCATGCTACCAAATCTGGCTAGCAATTATTTTTAATCAGATGTCACTTGTATATCTAATATCTCTATTCCTACTTCTTGACTTTAACAACCAATAACAGTCTACTTTTGTACAATTAAAACTTATCATCTTAATATTATCTGAGGTTTGACAGAAGCATAGGACTAATAACCACCACTGTCATCAAGATAAACATTCACATGTATAAAACACAACTAATAAAAAAGAGGCCATGATTGTTAAAAAAAAATTAAGGAGGTGTACATGGGAGAGAGGAAAGGGAAGGAGAAATGATGTACTTATATTATAATTTTGAAAATAATTAATAAAAACAAACTTCAGACTCTTAGTAGTCACAACAGCCATCCTGTGCCTGAATTCCCTCAGTTCTCTGATCCTATAGGTTCATCAATTCTAGAACATGATGTGAGTATTGTTTTACAATGTGAAGTTTGAGTTGGTTTCTTTCATTTAGTGCATTTTCTTTCATTCACATTATTGTACTGATCAGCAATTTTATTCCTTTGTTCCCTTTAACTACTGAGGATATTTTGATTCTTGGTTGTACCATAGATTGTTTATCCATTTATTAGATAAAAGAGACTTAGTTCATTTCCACATTTCACAATAATGTTGCTTTGAATTAAAACTACTATAAATTTATGGATTCAGACTCCATTTGATGAGGACAAGTGCCCGTGTGTCCAAATGGGAGAGCTCTTTTGCCAGGAACATACAGTACTTACTGCCTCCTAGATGAACATTTGCACTCATTCCATCTCTACAGAAGAATAAAGTCATTAAATTTTTAAAAATGTCTGCTAGTCTAGCAAATATGTGATGGTTTTAATTTGCAACACCTTAATGAGTAATTGTATTGGTTCCGTTTTTATGGTATCATGTTCTGCTTGGTGATCATCTTAATGAGATCTCTGTGTGATAATTTGGGGAGTTTTATTTGTAGCTTCTTTGACAATTATGGAATTTTAAGACACTTTTACATATTTTAAATCTCTCTCTATGCAAATATGTGTTGTTTTCTCCTTGATGGAGCATCTGCTTATTCTTTAAAGACCATTTTTATTTTGAAAAACTTAAACTCATAAGTGTTTTAATGGACAAAATTTGGTATCATTATAAAAAAAATATTTACTCACGCAATGTCACTAAATTTCTCTTGTCCCCACTCAAAAGTTTAGTTTATTATAGGACGTTCATCCTTTTCACTGTGAACTCTTCATCATCTCTCAGATGACATTTGGGACAAAAATTATTTTAAAGACATGAATATATGCTCCTTGGTCTATTGGTTGTTCATTTTATACATACTTCAAAGTCATCACTCCTAATATATTATCTTTAATTCTACATAATGAGGAATGAAGTTGGTGTTTTCCAACATAGATGTGATAATAGTTTTGTATGTTTTTGACATTTTAAATATTCACAAAGGTGTTCATCTGTTTTTACAAACATTTTACTGTGACTTGATAAAGAAAGCATTGAATATAAAGTTCTTTTTTGGACATTTGGGTTCTAATGACATTAATTCTATCTATACATGAGTGCATAAATCATCCCAGTCATTCTAGTCCCCATTGGCTTATTTCTTTTAAAATATTTTTGATGATTCCAGACATAAATATAATGTATTCAGATCATATCCACCCCCTGTTCTTCACTGCTAACACTTCCTAAACATTCACCAAGCCCCCTAACATTGCCATCTCCTGCTCTCCCTCCTCCAGCTCCTGCCTCATATCCTTTTGCTCATCCTTCTCCTTGCTTTTGAGTTTGCCTAATCATGAAGTGGAGCATGAATAACCCACCAGTATGAAAGGAAGGAAGAATGAAAGAAAGAAAGAAAGAAAGAAAGAAAGAAAGAAAGAAAGAAAGAAAGGAAGGAAGGAAGGAAGGAAGGAAGGAAGGGAGAGAGGGAGGGAGGGAGGGAGGGAGAAAGGAAGGAAGAAGGAAGAAAGAAAGAAAGAAACAAACAAACAAAGAAACAAAGAAAGGAAGAGAGAAAGAAAGGAAGGAAGGAAGGATTCTCCTCACGCAGTGGCTATCTGCTGCTAATAGCTCCATTGCTAGAGATGGGCTTGTGAAGCCCATCCCTCTCCACTCCTCTGCAGTGTTGAGCTGACTGATCTTGTCTGCTTTCTTAATTTGAAATTTCTAACATTTAGAACATGACTGTATACCAAATTAAAACCAAGCACTTATTATAGTACTATCATAAATAGCAATGAGTTTAATTAAAACTTTCAAAATGGCAATTAATTAATTAATTACAATTAATTTTTCATTACTTTGTATCTTGAGAATTTACCTTTGCAAATAATCATGATTTTCCTTAGTTGATTAGCAGCAGAAGTCCCAAAATTTCTGAAGTAGATAACCATGCCTTCTGCACAGGTACTATTACTCCATCTTTTCCATATTTTATGTTGTTTATTTTTAATCTTTCTGCTAGATCCTGCAGTGTGGTACTCAATAGAAGGAAGGAGGAAGTTCTTGCTCTTCATCTTTTGATTCAGGGAGAAAACACTGCATCTTTATCTGATTTAGAAACTTAATTAATTACTTATCCAGTAGAGGAAGTCACTTTCCATTGCCAGCTTAGCAAGGCTTATACACTTAATGTAACACTAATTTTGACAATGTTCTTCTTCTAAGTACTGATATTATTTGATCTTATTTCTTATTACTATGTTGTAAAACATATTGATTTATTTCTAAATAATGAGCAAACCAGCCTTGAATCTTTAGAGTAAAATTTTTATGGATTATAATTTCTTAAAAAATTTTTAACATAACTGCAGAATTTATGGTGGTGTTTTCAATGTGATATGATGACTTGTGGTGATGTGTCCTTATATGATATCATTCTGGTTTTTGTAGCAAATAATACTATCTTCAAAATACTTCATAGTAACTTGTGACATAATCTCTCCACTTTTATTTTCAGGAATAATTAGCTTTGAATATATTTATTTATTGTTGTTGTTGTTAAAAAGACAAAAAGTAAACACAATAAAAGAAAAGTTTAAGTCAATTGGTTATTCCATAAGGAAAGTCATTTGGATCTTAAATTTTTCTTAGTGAATTTTTGATGGCTTCATGTATTATGTATAATTACTGAATGCTAAAGTTTACTTTTTAAAATATTTACTTTTATAATTTTAAGTGAATTCATGGTTGAACTACAACACCTCAATCTACTGTTAAGCAACATTTATTACTATGTCTAACTGTCTGTTAGTCATTTTGATTTCTCCCCAGTTTCTTTAAATCAATCAAATATCTATGAGCTGCATCACTGCTACAACATGAATCAATAGTTTAGTACTTTTATTTTAAAGTATTATTGATTAAATGTCTTTATCACATGATGCTTCATTCAACAGGCAATGAATGTGTGAAACATTTTCAGTTTACAATATGTCGCTAGGGTTATATGTGGGCAAATTTTGTGTGTTGCTTAACCTTTCCTTTATCTTTGGTAGATAATTAGGTGTTGGGCTGTGTAGTCGTGTAGCTACTTTTATTTTGAGTTTTTATATTTTATTAGTGGGGGAAATGTACAAGCCATGCCTGCATAAAGAAGTGAGGACATAACTGTAGTGTCCCCTGCTAAAGTTAAGTGGGATCTGCAGATCAAACCCAGGCTGCCAGGGTTACCTGGCAGGCACCTTTCACAGCTGAACCATCTACCAGACTCAAATATTTTTACTGTTTTCAAAGTAGCTGAAAAGAAAATGCATTTTAAGTATCTCCACAAATTTCTCAACATTTGTTATTTTCTCCTTGGGAACAGTGTGTATAAGGAATCCTTGCTTCTGGATAGAATGTCCGTTTAGCTATTAGTATTTGAGGGCATCTGCATGTGGGTTTATTAAGTATCATCCTCATGGTGAAAAATAATCTATTTGCACATGATCTCCTTCTTGAATTGTGTTGTATATCTTCTGAATGAATCCTTAAAACTCCAGGAAAGGGCTCTAAATAAAAACCCACTTCTTTCATGAATACAGAATGATTTACCTTTTCCCCTTAAATGAGCAGTGGGACTTTGTGTCTTCCAAGAAAAATTTTCATTTAATCTGTGTTATGAAATTTGTTGTCCTAAGTTATTTATATTTTTCTTTGATTTTTGAATAACTATCAAAGCCAATTTATTTAACATCTGACATAATTTGTGTCTTCCAATTTCCTTTCTCATATCAATCTAGCAACATACTTATCAAACATACTAATTTTCTCATTGATATTTTCTATTGCTTTCCTTTTTTCCATTTCTTTGGTTTGTACTTTATTTTCTCTTTTCACGAAGTGCTATTTTTGCCAAAAGTTTGGATTCAATATGCTTTTGTTGTTGTTGTTTTAGAATGAAAACTGAACTTGTAGATTTCTGATTCTTCTCTTTTTCTTAAACAAATGCTAAGTGTTATAAATGTGCAATTGGTCCCATCTTAGTGCTTATGAATGTATTGTGCTCTAAATACTTTCTAATTGATGTTTTAATTTTTAGACCCCTGAAATGTATTTATTAGCGTTTGGTTATAATGGGATTAAACCCTGAAAAACCCTTCATAACTTATCATACTGTAGGTCAAAAAATTCATTTTATCACTAGTATACCAAAGTATATAGCTGAGCTCCAGTACACTGCACAATACTGGGACCATGGCTCACTGCACCTACCCATCATTTCTAGCATGTATTGCACTACACACACTAGGCCAGTGTTTCTCCTGAATGCCTGTTGTAATCACATATTGTATTTTATTTTTAAAATTTTTAAAAATTGTTTTCATTTTACATACCAACCCCAGTTCCCTGCTTCTTCCCTTCTCCTTCTACCCCCACCTCCTCCCCATCTCACCCCCCATCCACTCCTCAGGGAAGGTAAGACCTCCCTTGAATGGTCAACAAAATCTGGCATACCAAATTGAGACAAGAATTAGCCCCTTCCCACTGCATCAAGGCTGAGCAAAGAATCCCACCATAGGGAATGGACTCCAAAAGCCAGTTCATGCACCTGATATAAGTCCTTCTACCATAATCAGGAGCCCTACGAACAGATGAAGTTACAAAACTGCCACTCATGTTCAGAGGGCCTAGTTCTGTCCCATGCAAGCTCCCCAGCTGTCAGTCCAGAGTCTGTGAACTCTCACTAGCTCAGGTTCACTGTCTCTGTGGTTTTTCCTATCATAACCTTGATAACTGCTTGTTCCTATTTTCCCTCTTCCCTCTCTTCAACTCAACTCCTGGAGTTTAGCCAAGTGCTTGGCTGTGGATCTCTGCATCTGCTTCCATCAGTCACTGAATGCAGGTTCTCTGATGACAATTAGAGTAGTCACCAATCAACTACAGGGGAAGGCTAGTTCAGGCACCCTGTCCACCATTGCTAGGATTCTTATCTGGGGATATCGTTTTGAGTTCCTGGGAATTTCCTAGTACCAGGTTTCTCCATAACCCCTTACTGGTTCACTGGGTCAAGATATTTCTTTCATTGCTCTCCCTCTCCATCCCTCCCCAAACTCAGCCATCTGGAACCCTCATGTTCCCAGCTCTATCTCTTCCCCTCTACTCCCCCACTCCCAGTTTACCCAGAAGAACTTAACTCTTTTTCCTTCCTGGGGTGATCCTAGCATGTCCCTCTTAGTGTCTTCCTCTATACCTAGCTTCTTTGGGGTTGTGGATTATAGTCTAGTTTTCCTCTGCTTTTCATCTAGTATCCACTTATGAGTAAGTACATACCATTTTTATCTTTCTGGGTTTGGGTTAACTCACTCAGGATGATTTTTTTCTAGTTAAATCCATTTGCCTGCAAATTTCATGATGTCATTTTTTAAACCAGTGTGTAATAATGCTCCATTGTGCAAATGTACCACATTTTCTTTATCCATCCTTTGGTTGAGGGGCATCTAGGTTGTTTCCAGTTTCTGGCTATTATAAATAATAGTGCTATGAATATAACTGAACAAGTGTCCTTGTGGTATGACTGAGCATCCCTTGGGTATATGTCCATTAGTGGTATTGCTAGATCTTGATGTAGATTGATTCCCAAATTTCTGAGATACTGCCATACTGATTTCCAGAGTGTCTGAATAAGACTCCACTCCCATCAGCAACGGAGGAGTGTTTCCTTACTGCACATCCTCTCCAACATAAACTGTCATCAGTGTTTTGATCTTATCCATACTGACAGGTGTAAGAAGGTATTTCAGTGTTGATTTGATTTGTATTTCCCTGATGGCTAAGGATGTTAAGCACTTCCTTAAATGTCTTTTGGCCATTTGGGATTATTCTGTTGAGTTTTCTGTTTAGATCTGTACCCCATTTTTAATGGGATTATTTGGTATTTTGAGGTCTAGTTTCTTGAGTTCTTTATATATTTTGTAGATCAGCCCTCTGTCACATGTGGAGTTGGTAAAGATCTTTCCCATTCTATTGGCTGTTGTTTTGCCTTGTTGACCATGTCCTTTCCCTTACAGAAGCTTCCCAGCTTCAGGAGGTCCCATTTATTAATTGTTGCTCTCAATGTCTGTATTATTGGTGTTATATTTAGGAAGTGGTCTCCTGTGCCAATGCATTCAAGGCTACATCTCATGTTCTCTTCTATCAGTAACTGAATTTATGTTGAGGTCTTTGATCCATTTGGACTTGAGTTTTGTGCAAAGCAATAGATATGAATCTATTTGTATTTTTCTATATGTTGAGTTCCAGTTATGCCAGCATCATTTGTGGAAGATGCTTTCTGTTTTCCATTTTACAATTTTGGCTTCTTTGTCAAAAATCAGGTGTTCATATGTGTGTATATTAATGTCAGGTTCTTTAATTTGATTCCATTGATCCATGTGTTTGTTTTTATACCAATACCAAGCTGTTTTTATTACTATAGATCTATAGTAGAGCTCAGAGTCAGGGATGGTGATGCTTTTAGAAGATCTTTATTGTATAGGATTGTTTTTGCTACCCTGGATTTTTTGTTTTTTCATATGAGGTCGAGCACTGTTCTTTTGAGATCTGTGAAGAATTGTGTTGGGATTTTAATGGGGATTGCATGGCATCTATATATTACTTTTTGTAAGATTGCCTTTTTTACTGTGTTGATTATACCTATCCAAGAGCATGGGAAAGTTTTCCACTTTCTGATATCTTCTTCAATTTCTTTCTTCAAAGACTCAAGAGTTCTTGTCACACAGGTCTTTCACTTGTTTGGTTAGATTTACTCCAAGATATTTTATGTTATTTGGGGCTATTGTAAAGGGTGATATTTCTCTAATTTCTTTCTCAGCCCATTTATCATTTGTATATAGGAGGTCTACTTATTTTTTTTTTTCAGTTAATCTTGTATCCTGTCACATTACTGAAGATGTTTATCAGATGTGGGAGTTCCTTTGTAGAATTTTGGGGGTCACTTATATATACATCTGCAAATAGCAAAAGTTTGGCATCTTCCTGTCTGATTTGTATACCCTTCATCTCCTTTTGTTGTCTTATTGCTCTAGCTAGACCTTTGAGTACTGTATTGAATAGATACAGAGAAAGTATTCAGCCTTGTCTTGTTCCTGATTTTAATGTAATCACTTTGAGTTTCTCCCCATTTAGTTTGATGTTGGCTGTTGGTTTGCTGTATATTGCCTATATTATGTTTATGTATGTTCCTATATCCCTGATCTCTCCAAACCCTTTATCCTGAAGTGGTGTTGAATTTTGTCGAAGACTTTTTTCAGCATCTAGTGAGATGATCATGTGGGATTTTTACTTTCAGTTTGTTTATATGGTGCATTTCATTGACAGATTTTCATATGTTGAACCATCCCTGCATCCCTGGGATGAAGCCTACTTGATCATGGTGGATGATTTTTTTAAATGTGTTTTTAAATTAGGTTTGCCAGTATTTTATTGAGTATTTTTGCATCCATGTTCATGAGGGAGATTGGTCTGTAATTCTCTCCTAGTTGTGTCTTTGTGTGGTTTGGGTAATCCTGCTAACTGTAGCCTAGTAAAAAGAGTTTGGCAATGTTCCTTCTGTTTCTATTGTTCAGAACAATTTGAAGAGTATTGGCATTAGCTCTTCTTTGAAATTTTGGTAGAATTTTGCATTGAAATCAACTGGTTCTGGATTTTCTTTTTGGGGCGTGGTGGTGGTGGTAGGAGACTTTTGATGACTGCTTCTATTTCCTTAGGGGTTATAGGTCTATTTAGATTGTTTATCTGATCTTGATTTAATTTTGGTATGTGGTACCTATCCAGAAAAATTGTCCATTTCTTTAGGTTTTCCGATTTTGTGCACTATAGGTTATTGAAGCAGGTCCTAACGATTTTCTGAATTTCCTCAGTGTCTATTATTGTGTCCCCCTTTTCATTTCTGATTTTCTTAATTTCAGTATTCTCTGTCTGCCTTTTGGTAGTTTGAATAAGGTTTTGTCAATCTTGTTAGTTTTCTCGAGGAACTGAATCTTTGTTTCATTGATTCTTTGTTTCTATTTTATTGATTTCAGCCCACAATTTGATTATATCCTGCCATCTGTTCCTCCTGGGTGAGTTTGCTTCTTTTGTTCTAGAACTTTTGGGTGTGCTGTTAAGTTGCTAATGTGAGATTTCTCCACATTCTTTATATAGGCACTTTGTGCTGTGAACATTCCTCTTAGCACTGCTTTCCTGGTGTCCCATAAGTTTGAGTATGTTGTGCATTCATTTTCATTAAATTCTAGGAAGTCTTTAATTTCTTTCTTTATTCCCTCTTTTTTGACCCAGTGTTGATTCATTTGAGCACTGTTCAGTTTCCATGAGTTTGTAGACTTTCTGCAGTTTGTGTTGCTCTTGAATTCTGACTTTAAGCCATGGTGATCTGATAAGATACATGATGCAGATAAAATATAATTTTTTGTGTCTGTTAAGATTTGCTTTGTTACCAAATATGTGGTTAGGCCCATTTGAGTCATAGCATCTGTTAGTTCCCTTATTTATCTGTTAAGTTTCTGTCTGGCAGACCTGTCCAGTAGTGAGAATGGGGAGCTTAAGTCTTCCACTATCAGTGTGGGGGATTTTATATGTGGATTTTATACGTGATTTAAGCTTTAGTAATGTTTCTTTTATAAATATGGGTGCCCTTGTATTGGGGACATAAATGTTCAGAATTGTGACTTCATCTTCATGGATTTTCCCTGTGATGGATATGAAATGTCCTTCTCCGTCTTTGATTAATTTTAATTTGAAGTCTATTATTAGGATAGCTACACCAGCTTGTTTCTTAGGTCCATTTGATTGGAAAATCTTTTCCCAACCCTTTACTCTAAGGCAATTTCTGTCTTTGAGGTTGAGGTGTGTTTCTTATGTACAACAGAAGAATGGTTCCTGTTTTTTGTATCTATTCTGTTGGACTGTGTCTTTTTATAGACAAATTGAGTCCATTGATATTAAGAGATATTAATAACCAGAGATTATTAATTTTTGTCATTTTTACTTGTGCTGTTGTCAGTGGTAGTGTGTGTGTGTGTGTGTGTGTGTGTGTGTGTGTGTGTGTGTGTTTCCCTTCTTTTGGATTTGTTGGTGTTAGGTTATCTATTACCTGTGTTTTTTTGTTTTTTTTTTTTTTTTTGAGTTGGAGTTTTCCTTCTAGTACTTTCTGTAGGGTTGGTTGGATTTGTGGATATGTATTGTTTAAATCTGGCTTTGTCATGGAATATCTTGTTTTCTCTGTTTATCGTGATTGGTAACTTTGGTGGCTATAGTGGTCTAGGCTGCCATCAGTGTTCTCTTGATGACTACAGAATGCTGTTCAGGACTTCTGGCTTTCAGAATTTCCACTGAGAAGTCAGGTGTAATTCTATTAGGCCTGACTTTATGTTGTACTTGGCCTTTTTCCTTTGCAGCTCTTTTTTTTTCTTTTGGCTTTTTGAGACAGGGTTTCTCTGTGTAGTTTTGCGCCTTTCCTGGAACTCACTGTGTAGACCAGGCTGGCCTCAAACTCACAGAGATCCACCTTACTCTGCCTCCTGAGTGCTGGGATTAAAGGCATGCACCACCACTGCCCGGCCCTTTGGAGCTCTTAATATTCTTTCTTTATTCTCTATGTTTAGTGTTTTGATTATTATGCGGCAAGAGGACTTTTTTTTTTGTTCAAGTCTATTTGGTGTTCTGTAATCTTGTTGTATCTTCATAGACATGCCTTCCTTTCAGTTTGGAAAGTTTCCTTCTATGATTTTATTGAATATATCTTCTGTGCCTTTGAGCTGAAATTGTTCTTCTTCGATCCCTATTATTCTTAGATTTGATCTTTTCATGGTGTCCAAGATTTCGTGGGTATTTTGTGTCAAATATTTGCTAGATTTAACATTTTCTTTGACCAACGAATCTATTTCCTGTATTGTATCCTCAACACCTGAGATTCTCTCTTCTATATCTTTTATTCTCTTGGTTATACTTGTCTCTTTAGTTCCTGTTCATTTACTCAGATTTTCCTTTTCTAGAATTCCCTAGGTTTGTGTTTTCTCTATAACCTCTATTTCAATTTTCAAGTCTTGAACTGTTTCCTTCACCTGTTTGTTTTTTTTTTTGTCAGCTTTCTTTAAGGGATTTACTGATTTCTTCCAGTTTTTTGTTTGTCTTTCCCTCCATTTCTTTAAGGTAATTTTTAATTTCCTTTTTAAGGGCCTATATCATCTTTATAAAGTTATTTTTAAGGTTGTTTTCTTCTGGCTCATCTGCATTGGGATGTTCTGGTTTTGCTATTGTAGAACCACTAGTTTCTGGCCATATTGCTCTTTATGTTGTTGAATGTATTCTTTCATTTCTTTCTACCCATTTCTTTCTCCAATCCATACAGGTGGAGCCTGTGCCTCCAAGAGTCCCTCTTCCTCCAATTGGTGCAGGTAGGGCCTGTGGCTCTTGGAGTCCATCTTCCTCCAATCCATACAGGTGGAGCCTGTGCCTCCAGTGGTTACTCTTCTTCTCAATGGGTGCAGGAGGGGCATGTGGGTTCAGTTAGGTGGCTGATGACACAGGATATGGTTGGCCAGTAGCCAGGGAAGGAGGCTGCTACTGGGTCTCTAGGAGCCTTCTTTCCAATCAGCTCTGGTGGTGGCTGATGCTTCAGGGGGATGGTTGGTGATGGGGTCATCATATATTTTAAAGTCTCAAGCTCACACTAAACCATCAAGAGATCATCTGAATCCCAGCCTGTTTACCTCTCTAGGTGGTTAAACTGAATGGGAAGATGGCAAAATGTGAAGCAATAGCGAAAGCTTTCTGTAGTACTACAATCAACTACTATTATGAATATAATGAATCCCTCATGTTTCTGTTTGCACTTGCCCTTGTTGTATCACCTGAGTTCACTACATCCTTGGTTCTGACCACATCAAACCCTTTATCTTGTCCCTTCTGATATAGCATACAATGCCAACCATCACTGTCTAAAATCCCTTACTTTAGATGAGAGACTGCTGTATCTTATGGATTGAAATGATTTTACAGCCAATATAAAGTTTTCTCCTTTGGTCTGATAATTAAAAATAAATCACTTTAATATTTTCTACTGTCTTTACTTAGCATGTAAGAACCAAATTAATATAGTCCCTGACTGTCTCATCTGAAAATGATTTCATTATATACATCTATGTGTCTGTGTTTGTTTGAACGGACATGCAGATGTGCAGTTGTGCATTCTCATGTTCTAGTGTAGAGATCAGAAGTGGGTGTCAAATGTCTTTGTTTCTGTTTCCCATAATTTTTGAGCTAGATTCAGGATTTCACTGAATCTGGAGCTCTCAAATAGGCTCCTTTTGATTGCCAGCAAGCCCCAAGTATCCTCCAGCCTTTGTCCAGGTTCCAACTCTTCAGCTCCCCAGCATTGGGATTGCAGATGTATGCCACCATGCTAACCTTTCCTCAGGAGTGGTGGGGACCTAACACAAATATTTATGCTTATGCAGTAAGCCCTTCACCCATTAATTTGACTCTCCAAATCTATGAGAATGTTTGATTTCTAAAATTGCTATTTGTATTTTGTGTTTTGCTGTAAAGCATATTGACTGGCAATTGTTTTCACTCACAGACAACATCTGTTGTTGAAAATTCAGTAGTGGAGCTGTCCTGTCCCATCTGGAAAACACTATGTCTTCCAGTTCTTGCCAGAAATCTAACTTTTACCACCTTTCAGTTTCCACTTTCTCTATGTCCCTGAGCTTTGGTGTGCTATAGATATTCTGTCTTAGTGTAGATTTAAACATGGATTTAATCATGGAGAGACACTCAGGCAAAAGACAAAACACACCCACAGGGAAAGAAGAGACACTTTAATTGTCTTTACAATGGTTATATATATGATTTGATGGTTTCTCATGTTATCTTCAAAAGGGGGCTAGAGAATTTAAATGCGGTTAAAAATGTATGTAACAATGTTACAGCTCATGAGTTAAAACCCTATTTAACAGGGATGAATGAAATTGTAAGAAATTCATTGTAAAAAGCAGTTAACAGTCTTTGTGACATTGCTGGAAAATACTAAGAAATGAATAAGGTGATACTCGAGGTTGAATATGCTCATGCTTTAAACATGGTTTGTTGTTATTTTAATATTATAATTTGACAATCTGGCTGTATTGTGCTGGCTAGATTTATGTCAAGTTAACATAAGCTAGAGTCATCAGAGAGGGAGAAACCTTATTTGATTAAATGCTTCCATAAGATAGGGCTCTAGGAAAGCCTGTGAGTATGCTCTTAGTGATTGATGTGGGAGAACCCCGCCCATTGTGCATGGGACCACCACTAGACTGGTAATCATGGGTTCTATGAAAAAAAAAGCAGGGTAAACAAGGCATGGAGAGCCAGCCAGGAAGCAGAACTCCTCTATGGCTTGGGCATTAGTTTCTTCCTCCAGGTATCTGTCCTGTTTGAGTTCCTGCCCTGTCTTTCTTCAGTGATGACCAATGATATGGAAGTATAAGCCCAATAAACCCTTTCCTCCCCTTGTTGTTTGTCCATGGTGATTCATCACAGCAATTGTAACATTAAATAAAACACTGTATATAAGAAATCTTATCTCTGTAGACAAGCCTCACAGAAAATGTGTTAGAATTTTAGATTCTCAACTGTCAAGAGTCTGTTTTTTTTCCCTCTCCCATTTCCACATAATTTCCCATACATCCTTTAAACCCTGAGTCAGTAATGAAGTTTATTGAAAATAAACTGAGTCTTCTGTTACCTGCCCTTGGAGTAACTTGACAAAGTGGTGATACTGGCAATTCTTGAACCATCACTTCCTATTCTCAGCTTTGCTAGAGATTGTCCAAAATACAGTACCAATGCCTCATGTGGTACGTGGTTTGGTTTTGTAATTTTTTTAACAGTCTGAAGATTTTCTTCATCCCTAAGGTAGGAATATGTACTAGCGGTGTGGCTTAATAGCTTGTTTTGGCCTCCAAGGTATCAGTTTATTTTGTTTTTGTTATCCAGCATCTTAGAAGCCATAGTTTTTAAATATTTCATGCTTTAATATTGTTTCAAATGAGAGAGTAAATTTGAATCCCCCAATTCCATTTGGCCACAAGAAAAGTATTTCTTTATAAAATAGATCATGATTTCTTGTTATTTCCAGCCATGTTCACATTGTCTTAAGTCTTACAATAACATCTAATTCAGCAGTCTAGTAAAGCATAGCTAACTAATATGTATGAGAATTTTGTTCTGTATTCTTTCTATAATAACTTCTTAATTCAGACTACATGGACTTTCATTGGAAGTATTAAAATATTAACTGAGATCTTTACCACTTCTTTAAAAGGAATGATACAAATTTTGTAACTTTTAAAAAATTCTTACAAAACATTCCTTTAACAATATGCCACATTGATTTTTATAGAGAGCATGAAAATCACTGGATGGGAGTACATGATGGTGATTATCAAGCAGAGTACTATTTACAGAGAAGGGCTTTTTATAAATATTTTTTATCTTCTTTTCAAATGCAAAACTTTACTAACACTGGGTATAATTTACTAAACACAATATGATATTATAGTTTATACTACTGTGAAGAACCACCCAGTAAAGATTTTCCAAACTAGTATTTTATTCTATCAGAATTCTTTTAACAAGTACATTCATACTTGATTTCATATTTTAAGTTGTTACTTAGTTATAACTTTTGTAAGTGACAGAAAATTTGCATCACAATCTGTTATATTTATACCAAGTGTGGCTGAATGGGATCTGGGTCAGTAACCTCTGTCTCTGTTAACTTTTCTCTAATCCCATTATAGACAAAAAGGGTCAACGATATTTTCAGTTAGCAAGCAGGACTGTATAAGGATGCAGAAAGTTACAATAAGTTAAAACCAAACTTTACAAGAGAATCTTAAAAAATAAGTATGTAGACTTGAACTTTGGGTGTTTTGAAGTGTAGGATGGGATCAAACTTAATTTCCAAAGTAAAACTAATTGAGTAATGTTAGAGATATATATCATTAATTCCTAGTGAATATTAGAATCCCTACTGTTATATTTTAGTAATGTAGTCACAGGTCTGAGATAGGCACAGGACTGCTCAGCTCAAAATTACATACTTATTTTGCAGTCAGGTGTACAGTGACATATAAATAACTTTAGATTATGATTACAGTTCCAAATGATGTTCCCAATAAGATAATTGAGAACAAAAATCAGACATGGTGGGCCTATGGTCACAAATTTAAAAGGATAAGACAGGAGAATAAAAAGATTGAGAATACATTTTTACACGTGTGAAATATACATTTTCAAAACAAGGCATATAAATAATCAAGGGATACATCTAAAGTGCTAACCCTCCCAATCATTAGGTAAATAAAATAAGCACAATAACAACACTTCAGCCCTGTCAGAACAGCTAATGTCAACAGAATAAAAGTTCAAAATATTGGTATGGATAGTGGAGAAAGAAACACTTGTATAATATAGGTAGAAATATAAATGAGTAGTACTAGTATGCAATGCAGTAGAAGAGTTGCCAAAAATGGAATTGCAATATTACCCATTTAACATTAGGTTATATATATATAATTTCTTGTTAATTAAAACATTTTTCACAATAACCTAGGGATAATATGTGCATATATTAATGTTTCCACACTATATAATGTTCTTGTATGATCATATGATCTGTGTGTGTATGTGTATTTATACAATGGGATAATGTTCAACATTTAAAAGAGAAGAACATTTAACAGCATTACTAGATCTGAAGGACAGTATATTTAAACGTTTTCTGTTAAGATAGCCAGAGGAAATAAAAATCCATTTATTCTTACTTACATGTTTAATATAAAATAATAAAAAATTATCATGGAAAGTGAAAATGGGATGGTAGTTACCAGTGACAGGCTGGGGTAGGGAAGCAAGAGATTTTGGCTCAAAAGCTCAAAGTAGCTGCACATAATGTGATCCTTTCTACATTCCCAGACATGTGAGAGGGCTCGAGAGTTAGAAAGGAAGATTGAATTGAAATACTGCATGGTTGATATATTGAGACCCTGGCTCAGAGCTCTTACACACACACACACACACACACACACACACACACACACACATCACTTCACACCACACAGAAAGAGTAGCAAATAGAAATTAGAAGTAAAGTTGAATATTAAATGTTATGTTTGTTTGTTTGTTTTGGCTTTCTGAGGCAGGTTTTCTCTGTATAGCCCTGGCTGTCCTGTAACTAGCTCTGTAGACCACGGATGGCATCAAACTCAAAGAGGTCTGCCTGCCTCTGCCTTCTAAGTGCTGGAATTAAAGGCACGTGGATTGAATATTAAATGTTAAAAACAAAATAAAAGTAGCCCTCTACTCTACCATCACCCTGTCCACGTGAATACATACCATTAAAGTAACCAGTACCAACAAAGTAGCACTACAGACTGAAAACAGATTGAAAGCAACCAGATGGGAGAGATATGGCCTTCTCATGCCTGAATTTCAATGACAGTCCACAAAAAAAATACAGATGCAAGGCGCATGCGGGGGGTGGGGTTGGGGGTCCAAAAGTTCTGAGTATACAGAAATTAGGCGGTGTCCAGAAATACATTTTTAATTTTGAGATGTCTTCATTTCATATCTGAAACAAGTGAGTAGTAATTAAAATATTTTAGAATTTATCACATAGCTTTTTCAAGTTTTCTGATATTACGTTTAAATTCTTCCTCAGTTAGATCCACTGAGTATCAACATTGGCTTTAAAGACAGGTGGAGGGTAGACAACTAAGGGGGTTTTGTTTTTGGGTTTTCTTTTTGTTGTTGTTGTTGTTTTTACTGTTAAAGATGTGTTGCATTTAGCTATACTACTTAATTTTTACACTTACCTGAGGGAACTGAAGGTAAAAGTTGTCATGGGTTCTAAAAATTTGAAAATATACAATTAAATAATCAAATACTGTATGTAGAAAAATCTGAGAGGTTAGATTATTTTAGAAGCCCTTTCTATTGAATCTGTAAAAGTTACTATATGGACATACTGTGAACAAAAGGGAGGTGAAGATAATAGAAATAAACTATGATGAATAACCAGAAGACTAAAAACCTGCAAATACATTTTGTAAGATTTTTTAAATAAATTTAAATCATATCTATAAGAACTCAGGTTACTGTTTCAACAGTATCAATTTTCCCTAAATATTTCCTCAAACAGCTTCGCCGGATATATCATCTCTTACCCTGTTCTAAAGGATTTGAGATCTTTAAAATTGTTTTCTAAACATTTTGAAATATTAAAAATAATTAGATCCTTTTCAAGATTCTAAGAAGTATAAGAATATTACCATACTCAAAATTAAAAGGGAAAAGTAAAACTTAAACTTTAAATTTACATGTATGCATGTCTTACACAATTTATAAAATATAATCAAGCAATCATTTATACACAAGAGAAAAACCACAAGCTGATTTGTTGGTTCTAAGAGAAATAATTAATTGAAATTTTACATTTTAATGTAGAAGACATATTATTTTCCAACATTTTTATTATTAAATAGAAAAAACATATTAGTTTGTGTAACTATCTCTCTGAGCTTTATATCAGTTGGTCTGTTGAAAGAAAAATTGGCCTAGTGAAATACTTAATTAAAAATACCTCTCACCCTGTATAAATTTATAAACAGTTTCTTCAATAAATTCTTAAATATTCCTTTCAGCACAGGTTCTTTCCTAGGCATCAGAAGTAATTAAGTATTAATGGGCACAGTTTTGAATTCTATTTAATTACACTAAAACCTCACATGTAAAATTCAAGCAGTAGAAACTGTTTTCTTCTGAAAATGATTTAGGCGAGAAAGTGTCAAGAGGGCAATGTACTAGGAAAGTACTGGCTCTTCAATAAATGATGTTGGAAAAACCAAATGTCCACATGACAATGAAGTTGTAAACTTTCTTTACAAAGGTTTGAGTTGCAAACCTCAAAGCCATACACTGAAATATGCAGTAACAAGAAAAGAAACTAAGTGGAGCATTAGTGTCACAATACTAGCAACACAATTCTAGAATAATCCTATCACCTTAAAAAATTATAATAATTGGGGGCGGGAGGGGGGAGGACAGGGGAACCCATGGCTGATGTATAAAATTTAAAACACATAATAATGAAGGAAAAAAACAGAAAACAAAAAAATTATAATAATCTTAGGGTTAATACTCAGTTCCAAAATCTACCTATAGGCAACCACCAATCTGCTTCTCTTAGTTAAAAATCTCAATTTGCTCATATAAAGTTACTACAAAGTATTTAGATTGTGTTAGCACCTACAGGGTCTGTAGCAATAGCCCTTTGTTGATTACTGATAGTTATTATTTATTGCTTTTTACCTTTCTGTGACCAAGTTTATCAGAAATTGCTAAATTCTATTAGTTGATATAATAATCTAATTTTAGCATTGTTGATAATATATCAGAATAATTGCACTCTATTGTACTAACATCTACCCTTTTCTTCATCATTACCTGATTGCCTACATTTTCAGAGTTGTATTTTGGTTCTATTTTTTTGTTCCACTTATTTTCTAACTTCTTAACTGAGACTTTTGATCAGTAACTTTTTAGTTTTTCTTCACTTTTAATATAATCATTTGAGACCATCGATCTCACTGAAAGCACTGATTTAGTATAGTTTCTTAAGATTTGAGGATAACAATATTTAACTATTGTTCAGTTTGAAATATTTCACAATTTACCATTTCATTTCTAAGCTTTCTCAAGGCCCATTTTAAAATGAACCTGTTCACTTTTAAATATAATGACACCCATAGTCAAATTCTGATGTTAAAATATTTATTCCATTGTGGTTGAAAGAGGCCCAAACACAGTTCCCTGCAAAACCCTAAAGAGCTGAGGGAAGAGAATTCTTAAAAACAAACAGAACTGAGTCAGTTCCCCCTTCCTGGAGAGGGTAAAGTCGGGAGTTTTCAAAACAACAAAGTCAGGACATCTGGTGGTGACCAGTTTAACCATGAGATGCCCCTCTCTGGAGATAACATGACCAGACCCCGGAGATGGGTTGTAAAACTCCTGACAGGGCAAACAGATAAGCTGAAATAAGACAAAGTCCAGGCCCAGGAAAAACTGAACCAATCAAGGATGGACCCATACTAATCCCTTCCCCTCTAAGGAATTTTATGGTTTTTGTCTATAAAAACTAACTTCCCCAAGAAAGAGTAACTCCTCCCTGCCTCACTGCGCTGTGTGGCCAGTGAGTGCTTGAGATGAGTTCCCTGTCATGACTTGTAACAAAAATAAACCTTGCTTTTGCATTCTGGTATGCTCAACCTTGGTGGTCTCTCTGGGCGTCACGATCTGGGCACAACAGTGGTCAGATACAAACTCTATGATTTCAATTTTAATCCTCCTTTTTCCCCTCCCTCCTCCTTCTGCTATTTCTACCCCTGTTTTATCTCCTTCATTTTCTTCTTTTTATGATACTGGAAATAGAATTCTGGCCGCATGCATGACAAGACAATGCTCACCACTAACATACACCACTCATACACCATACATCTTTATTTTTTGATATTTGGTTTGTTGATTTGTTTGTTTTGTGGCGTGGTCTTACTAGGTTGCTCAAGTTTGATTGAGCTTGCTCTGCAGCCCAGGGAGGACTTAGACATGCCATTTTTCTAACTTAGTATCCCATGGAGCAGATATTAAAGGTCTGTACCACCATTCCCAAATAAAAGTTCCATAATTTCTGACATAACTAATACTTAACTGGCCACACATCTTTCCTATAGCATGGTTTCAATTGTATTTATTAGCTAGGAAAAAATAATAAAGGACATGTAATTAAAAGGGAAATAATAGGGATATGGAAATACAAGTATGCCAGAAGGGATAAGAAAGAGTAATTGAGTGAACGATGGTCAATCTTCATTGTCAACTTGACTGGGTTATTCACCTTGGAAACACAATTGTGGGTGGGTCTATGAGGAAATCTATAGATTAGGTTAGTTAATAGGGAGACAAAACTTAATTGGAGGCAGCAATTCTCTATGGATTTGCATCTTTGAATAAATAAAAAGGAGAAACTAAAGTGAGTGTCTGCATTCATCTCCCCTTTCTTACTAGATTTAGACACATTGTGTCCAGCTATTTCATACTCCTGACATCATAGCTTCCCCACCATAATCCACATTACCCTCAAACTGTGAGGTGAAACAAACCCTTTTGTAGAGGACTCTGTCTTCACAGCCAGAGAAGTAACTAAAACATGGTGAATATGATCAAAGAGCACATTTCATATACAATCATCACACAGAAATCTTTTATTCTAACAATCAATATGTGTCAATGCTTCATTTTAAAATTGGGAGTGCTAAAAATGATTTCAAAAGAAGCCTTCAGCCTATGCTCCTCTGACTGGCCTCAGTGATGAAAGCACCCATAAAGCATTGCTAAAGTCAGCCATTAAAATCTGCGGGATTCTTACATTGCATCAGGAGCTAAATCATCCTTCTTAATGGAAAGGTTTTAATCCAAACACAACACCTCATCATTTCTCTAGAGACCAAAGAGGGTTTGGTGCCTCTTTAGGGACCATAAACAGTGATTTTCAAAGCAAACAAATTGAATAATTCCTGTAACCACAAGTGACTGAATTCACAATAAAGCATCATAAACAACAAAAAACAAAGACAGTCTATTATTATTTCTCTGACAGAATAACAATGTCTTATGATTTCCTAAATTGTTTACTTTGAAGATTATTCTTGTTTACTATTAGGTTCACTTGCTTCAATACTAAAAGTCATGTTTACAGAATAAATGGATTTCAGAGAGAAGACAGGAATGTTTCCAATCATTAGAATGTTCCCATGGCTGATATGTTAAATTTAATTAAATTAAAATAAAACTAAAAATCCTAAAATATCAGTAAGCATACATCAGTGTCTCCATTAAAACATTAGAATAGCAGTTCAAACACACTGTGTGTCATTTTATAGAGAAGAGAGAGATGCTTTGGTGACTTTTTCAAGAATATACTTTTCAACCAGGAATGGTTTCTATGCAAGTTTTCTTTTATTAGACAAAGAAAATGCATGCCTTATAAATTATTGGCATTATATTTATGCAATTGATTGTCAAAATGAATTTCAAAGGTTAAGAAGAATAATTTTATAATTTGGTATGGTGTTTATAATTTAATTGATACCACAAGTTTTTATGATTACTTGAATATAGCTGCAATGTATAGTATCACAGCTAATTTAATTGTATTGCATATAATTTGGAGGAAATATGCATTAAAATGTAATAAGAAAATGTTTATGTCACATAATTTTAAGAAAGTGTGAGATATAATATTGTATAGTATTGTCTTGTGTTGACAACTACTATTTGAAAAACAATAAGCAAATGCATGTAAAACTACAAAGTATTAAAACACTATATATACATGAATACATATCCATCCAATGATGCTTGTGTATATATACAAACATATCCCATAGCAAGTTGATGAAGAGAGGACAAGGAGAAGTCTGATGTATTAGTAATTTTCCTTCTTATAAAACAGATAAGGAAGTCAGTGACTATGATGGAAATTGTTTTGATTTTACATTATTGAGATTGTAACTCTTATTCTACCTTCTCACCTCCACAAATGAAATATGAACATATTTCATATTGTGAATAAGTACAAAACATGAAAGAGAGAGAGAGAGAGAGAGAGAGAGAGAGAGAGAGAGAGAGAGAATAAGAAGTTAATCATTTTTTTTTCATTTTCTGTTACAGCAGCATGAACAAAATTCATTGTCAAGATACTTTCTTTCACTAGTTAATTGTTCAGGGCTTCTTGTCTTAACTAATACTGACAGTGTTTTTCTGTGTGAGATGTCCCCATAGTTTGCTTCTGATCTCTCCTTAAAAGCAATAAATCAACATGGGTGAAAGAATTTATAGAGTAAACTCTTGCCTACCAACTTTGTGTTGTAGGCCATATAAAAATGCTAGAGGCCTGGATTATGTAATATACAAACAAACAATGCTTTGAATGCATTATTCAGTTGATTCCCTTAGAAAGATGGTACTTCAATATTATTTGAATTTATTTTTCATAATCAATACAACCACCTCCTCCCCTGGGATCCACACTACAGTACACAGTCCCTGAAGCTTTACTGGAGGCCAGAGTGATGCTATGGGTCCAGGGAAGACACCATGCACTGCACACTAAACCTCTTTAAGCCTGTTGAACAAAACCCAAACCTTACCCCCAACCCTGGGCTCCATATCCCTGCTTACTACTGTGGAAGAAGACTTCAACTTTACCAGAAGCCAAGCTGGTTCTAGGAACCCCAGAGAACACACTATCCACTGCCAAGAAAACCACTTGAAGCCTGCCCAGCAACCCCAAACTGTACCCCCAACCCCTGGGCTACAACTATCATGGTCTACAACTTCAGAAGATATCTGCATTATCAGAGTGCAGACCAGATTTAGGAAACCCATGTCTATAACATCAAAGCAAACTTCAGCTACACCAGAGCTCAGGCCTGATCTAGAGACCAAAGCCCTTGCAGCTAGAGGCCAGGCTGGTCCTAGGGACCCCAAGGCCAGACCAGTTCTAGGGGCCATAGACTACATCTCCTCCCCTAGGCTCCATATCCAGGTCCACAACTTCAGAAGGAGATTTCAGCTTTCTCAAAGGCCTGACTGGATCTAGGGACCTCTAGCCCAAAAAACCCATAGTGGACACCATACTGGAGCTGAAGACATGCCAGCCACCAGAGCCCTTGGCCATTTAGGCCAGAAGAACAGAAAGGAAAGAGAAACCAAGTAAGCTTCATCCCAGAAATGCACGGATGGTTCAACATAAGAAAATCTGTTGATGTAATATACTATATAAATAAGCTGAAAGAAAAAAATCCACATGGTAATATTGTTAGATGCTGAAAAAGCCTGTGACAAAATTCAACAACTCTTCATCTTGAAGAGATCATGGATACAAGGGACATACTTTTTTATTTTTTAAATAGGGAATGCTTCCTGAATTTGCCTGTCATCCTTGCTCAGGGGCCATGCTAATCCTCTCTGTATCATTTTAATTTTAGTATATGTGCTGCCAAAGCGACAAAGGGACACATCTTAACTTAATAAAGGCAATATCCAGCAAGTTGATTGCCAACGTCAAATTGAATAGAGAGAAACTCAAAGCATGTTGACTAAAATAAGGAACATGACAAGGTTATCCATTCTCTCCATACCTATTTGATATAGTATTGAAGTCTGAACTAGAGCAAAAAGACAACTAAAGGAAATCAAGGAGATACAGATTAGAAAGAAAGAAGTCAAAGTATCATTATTTATAGATGATATGATAGTATACATAAGTGACCCCCAAAACTCTACCAGGGATCTTCTCGAGCTGATAAACACCTTTAGTCAAGTGACCAAAGACAAGATAAACACACAAAATCAAGAGCCCTTCTTTATAAAAATGACAAATGGACTGAAAAAGAAATCAGAGAGTCAACACCCTCCACAACAGCCTCAAATAATATAAAATATCTTGGTGTAACTCTAACAAAATAAGCAAAAGACCTGTATGACAAGAACTTTGAGTCTTTGAAGAAAGGAATTGAAGGAGATATCAGAAGACAAAAGTAGCTCCTATGCTCATGGGTCCATAAGATTACCATAGGAAAAATGGCCATCTTAACAAAAGCAATCCACAGATTTAATGCAATGCCCATTAAAATCCCAACACAATTCATTACGGACCTTGAAAGACAATACTCAGCTTCATATGGAAAAATAAAAACCTAGGATAGCTAAAACATCCTGAACAATAAAATAACTTATGGAGGTATTAGCATCCCTGATTTCAGGCTCTACTACAGTAAAAAAAAAAAAAAATTGACCAATAGAAGTGATATTAAGAAGCAGGTTTTACCTGAAGCTTTCAACATTCAATATAAATCAAGAAGCAAAAAAAAAAAAAAAAAACTAGTTTATAGAAGACCTCATTAGTTGTCACAGGTATTATTCAGTACAATTATGTGATCTTGTTTCAGGAACTGCTAAAGAGAAAACTGTAAATGTTATTACATAATTATATAATTGCTAAAGGGGGCAGAATCGAACTCACTTAAATAGAAATTAAGTTTGCATCTTACAGGAATTTGCTTATTTTTATGCTTCCTCATGGATAATTTCTGAAAAACATAGGGAAGTTTTTTTTCTTTTTCTTACAATTCAAGACTGATGATCTTGTGAATTGGGAGAAGAGTGCTGAAGGAAATTTGTAGACATTCCTTTAATATAGACAAGCTTCAGAGATCCAGAGAAAGAATGACACAGGAAAATGAAAATTCAAAGAAAACTAGAATGAGTAAGTGCAAGGCTGTGATCAAAGATTCGTCAAAACAGAAAGGATATAATAAAAATGAGGAGAGGGAAGTAACTGATTCTTGTCATTGGACAGTACAAGGCTAAACATTTCTACCTGTGGCAATGGCAGTCGATCAGTTTTACTGTATTACAGCAAACCTAATAAACCAATGCAAGTCACCCAACACACACACACACACACACACACACACACACACACACACACACGCACACACATATATACATACATACATATATACATATATATATATATATATATATATATATATATATATATATATATACATGTACCTTATAAAATGTTTCACAATATTAGAAATTAGTTCACATGAATAAGTTCCTAGGGAAAAAGTATTAATTGACACATACCATTAAAATCTTTAATTATTTATTTTAGCAAGTTAAAATGTTCACACTACGAACAAATACTAAGCTCTCTAAAACTCTTTGTTCTACTAATTGCATATTTTATTGGTAAATACGTATTCCTTCCAGATAACTCATAGGTAGAAAAACAAAGAAACAATTTCATCAAGCCTAAACTAGCAAATTACTGAGGTCACCAGGCAGTCTTACAGGAACATTGGGGATGAATTATCTAGAGGATCTACTGGACTCAAAGGCAACAGTATCACCTTAAAAAAAAAAAAGTGCTTCAGCATGGTTATCAGCTCATGAAAGCTGGATCCCTGCACCCCTGGCAAATCTGCGAGCTCCACCAGAGCCTCATTCTCATTTCCACAGCCATTCATTGCTGACTACATGACTTTAGAGTCAGGTCTGCTGAATCTTTGGACTTTCAGAGCTTTCTTTTGTTACTTGAGGTATCTGAGCTTCTAAGTTCCATTAATACCCTGAGACCTTGGGCCCTAGCCCTTTCCCCCAGGAGTGAATGTTTCAGTTCAGAGGAAATATCTACACAACACACTATCCATTCTTCTGGCTTTTACAATTTTTAATAGTTATTTATTCATGTATTGAGGACTTCATATATGAGTACCGTGTTGAAATCATGTTTTGCTCTCTCTTTCCTTTTTCTAATTTTGTCAATGTTCCCTACCACCTCCTTCTTACATTTATGGCCCTTACTCTCTAATTACTGTTGTTACAGATATACACACACTTATTTAAATTTATTTAAAACAACCTGCTGAGTTCATCCCATATTGACCATACATATGTGTGTTTCGGTCTGACATCTTGAGCTTTTACATTCTTTGTGCTTTCTTTTTTCATGAGACTTGGAAGGGATATAAAATTTATTATACTCCTCTGTACATTGCTGAGAAGGTGGCCACTGAGTCATGGTAAGGATCACCTAAGTCTCAGCACTTCGTTGAATGCTTGCTCTCAGCACATCCATTACCCTATCAAAATAAAAAGCAGAAAAAAGAACAGTTTCTGCATCATATGCTGTGAGTATAAATGCTAATGTGTAGGAGACAATTTCATGGGCACATGATATACATTTAACAAAACAGTAGCATTTGTTTCTCCACTGGTGATTCTGTCCTTCCTGACTAGGGGCTTTTGCCCTGGCTTTCAGTACCCATCAAGAGCTCTTTCCTGTGGTGTGCACATTAAATCCAATCACAAAACAGTTGTTGTAATCATAATAGCTGTGTCACAACTGAATTAACAGGCACACCATGCCAGTTATGTTGATAATAGAGTATGAAGAGGCTGTGACGCGGAAGGATGGGTAGTGACAATATTTTTATTTTTTTTTTCCAAAACCCTGCTTAGTCCCTTCTGTCTTTACAAGCGGCAGCCAGAGGAGTTGCTCTGGTTCTTTTCTGTTTGAGTTCTCCAGATCCTAGTGCCAAAAGATGTTGTGTCTTTAATAGTGGAGCCTTCATGTGAGTAGCAGTGTGGCAATCACTGCTTCCTCTCTGCTTCCTTGCTTCCTCCCTCCCTCCCTTCCTTCCTCCCTCCCTTCCTCCCTTCCTCTGTCCCTCCCTCTCTCCTTCCTTCCTTTCTCCATCCCTTCCATTCTTCATCATCTTTCTTCTCTTTTTTTGTTTTTTCCTTTTCTGTTCTTTCTTTCTTTCTTTCTTTCTTTCTTTCTTTCTTTCTTTCTTTCTTTCTTTCTTTCTTTCTTTTATTGTTTGTCTTTGCCTGAGGACAGAGTTTATGTAGCCCATCCTAGACTCATCTTGAACTCACTAAGTGGTTGTGGATGACTGTGAGAAAAAAAAAAAAGTTCTCATGGTGTAATTGCAAATTCAAAGAATAGCAACAGTGAAACAGTTTTCAAAACGCAATTCTACAGACTGAGATGCCACCTTATAGAAAAGTCAGAAATGGGTAGTGGTGTAAGAATTGGCAAGTGTGTGGTCTTCAGGTTACTGATCATGGAAAAGCCTTGACTTTCTTGTCCCATTGGCTGGTACAATTTTCACACTCTTCAAACATAGCCCCGACCCCAAATTCTCTGCACAAATATTTATCTAACACATATCCTAGGCCTTTAGGCTACACCTCTTTCTCATCCTGGGCACAGTAATGTACCAAACTGCCTATAACTTTTTTTTTAAGATTTGTTATTTATTCATTGACACATTCTGACATAGATTATTGATGTTCACAAATTCTATGCTCAAAACTTGTGTTATATGACTTTTTTTTAAATCAAGCTATATTTTCAGGAAAGACATGGAAAATGAAGACACTTTAAATTAGCATATTAGCTTAAAATGTACTTAAAGCTTCACATGTGTCATTTACTATGAGCCCAGGCTCTGGAAGTGTTAAGGGCAGGCATTTCTAAAATCTCTGGTTTTCCTTCTGTGGACACAGTGATTATATCCACCTCCCCTTTCATGTCCATAATTGAATTTCAGATCATATCTATTCTCTATTTTGCTGCTGGTATTTTATTTGTTAGTTTTGAAATTGGGGAATTTTTAGACTCACTCTTTCTTTGACTCCTCAATCCCTTTTCTGTTTTCCTTTCTTCTTGCCTTTTATTTATTATTATTATTATTATTATTATTATTATTATTATTATATTTGTGTTATAATTTTACACATCAGCCATGGGTTCCCCTGTCCTCCCCCCTCCCGTCCCTACCCCCACCTTTCCCCTATCCCCTCCCCTCCATTCCCTCCCCTCCAGGGCCAAGACTCCCCTGGGGATTCATTTAAACCTGGTGGATCAAATGGTCTTAAGTGCCTATAACTTTTTAGGTCACGGAGTTCTGAGAGAAACAAGAACCAGTTGCCTGCTAGGGAAGAAAGGGGCCGATATCTGCTTATTTCTGATGCTCTAAAATTAGAAATAATGGACCACAACAATTTATTTCTTACAATGGCCTTGAATTCCTGACACTTTTGCTTCCATATCCATATGATCATTCTGCTGCCATATCCTACCCTGTGATTACAGTATGAAACTCATGCCCAGGATTGCAATAGTCTTTATCACATATGAGACCTGTGAAATAACATATGCCTAGTACTGAGATTTTCACTCAACAACTTTGTGATTCCTGGCAGTGCTTTTTTCCACCTATGTGACCCAAACTCAGAAGGTATGAGGCTTTGAATTAAATCTGCTCTTCCTCATATACACATAAACGCACATATTCACACACACACACACACACACACACACACACACATTCATACACACACACATACATAGAGAGACAGAGACAGTGGAGACAGAGAGAGACAGAGAGGCAGAGAGCTACATACACGAAATTAAGAGTGTAATTAACACAAGAAATAAGAATATGTTTATTTACAATTAATAAAGCATTTGAAAAGTGGACACTGCACATAAGTAACATATTGGAAGATAAGAATATTAAAAAGCAATTTCACCAGCAGTTAAAATACTAATTCATTAAGTTTAAATGAATTGATTTTAAAATATTAATGAACCTAAAATAGATTATCTACATCTGAGCTATAAATCATAAAAACATACAATAGATAAGTGGTTATAAACTATTTTGCAGACTAAACCTCTCTCAGGGACCAGGATGGAGAGACACACGCTTAAGGAACAGTGACAATAATGACTTCAACAATGTTGGTGGTAACAGCTATTTCTTTCAGTAGGCACTAGGCAAAATTATTTGCATACTTTTATCTGCATAAGTTTGAGATAATTTCTTAAGCCTTATCTATTTTTATTTTATATGTATGAGTATTTTGCTGCCATGTAAATTCACTATGTGCCTCTAGTGCCCAGGAAGGTCAGATCATGACATAGGATCCCCTGGCATTAGAGTTACAGATGGTTGTTAGCTGCCTTCTGGTGTTGGGAATCAAATACCCTTCGTCTGTGAGAGCAGCAAGTTCTCTTCACAACCCAACTCGACAGCCCACTTCTTAGTTGATTTTTTTAAACAAAAATGGAGATCAAGAGGTATGGATATGAATTATAGGTAAGGAAGTAATTCAAATGGTGACAAGTAATGGCATTGATCACAATATACTAAGAAGTAAACTTTTATTGGGGAATAACTAGTTACATATAAACTGTTAGTTTTGACAAAGGTTGATGGGTGTTACCTTGATGAGAAACAGAAGGACAAAGGTAACCCCCGGAATCTGAGTGTTTCCATCACTATATTAGTTTCTGGAGGTCAAGGGGCAGCTCTGGCCTTGATCCATTGGTCAGTGCTTGTAGGAATAAACATAACTCTCACGGGATCCCAGGAGAACTACAAATACCAATGCCTTCAGAGTCAAGAGAGGAGAATCCTCCAGACTAGTTTGAGGCTGCTCTTCTTCATCCTCTAATGTATCTTCAACCATGACAGACCTTCCTAGGATACATTTCACCTGTAAGTTTTCAATGACACTTGTATTATAAAACAAAATAAAGTCTAACATATACTGATAAACATGCGTACTTGAACATTTACTGTCATTATTTATATTAAGAAAAAAATAAATGTATGTTTATACATACAGTGTACAGTGTGTGTGTATGTGCATGTGTGTGTGCATGTGTGTGTGTGCGCACACTCACATGGCATAAATGTTTATTGAGGAATGGATATGGGCATTTAGTCTTAGCTGCATCTTTCCTCATAGCAGCTGACTGTTGTTCAATTCCTCCCACTATTCTTGGCATGGATATAGATACCTACCATCTTGATGATCATCATGAGGGCACACTTGAAGATCCTGAGCAGCTGCACAGTGTATTGCTCAAAGCAACACACATCGTATCATGTCCCACAGGAACTTGGTGTGTTAGCTGATGCTCTCCCTGTGCAAGCTTGATGATATTCAACTGCATCTTGTGGCCCTTTTGAGACCTGCAGCTATGACATACTTCAAAGCCATGGCTGTTGGTCTCCAATGGTGGCTGTGACTATTTTGGGTTTTAGAATCTATTCACACACCTCACAGTAATTTGGCTGCTGTTATTTTGTTTTTAGGATTTATCTTGTACACATGGTAATTTTAAAACAGAAATTTCTGAATGAAGAGTTGTGAATCCCAGTTTTATTTTGCTGTGGGAATTTCTAATCTCTTAAAGATATTCAAGAACATGAAAATGTTGAATACATATAAAATTAAAGTGCAAAGTTATGTAGGATGTAATAACAGATCATACAGTGTTTGAGAAAGACACATCAGAGACAGGCAGACGTAACCACTTAGATCACTGTGTAGTTTTCTTTGAATCAGTCCTAAGGGAACATAGAAATCCCTTGCTAATGTATTAGATAAGCATCATGGATGTTCTTATCAAAAAAAGAATTTCCAGTTCTAGTATGTTATCAATGGAATGTAGAAAATGCAAAGACAATAGTTCATTATTCTACTTAATGTAATTATACCTTTGGACAATTATACCTAATAAAACATGGTACTAGAAGCAAACAAATGATAGACCACCAAAAACAAGTTCAAATATATTAAGTTCAGTATTATGATGTATAATATATTACTTAATATATCTCCAATTATATAGTTTTACTTATTTTTCATTTGTAGAAAAGAAAAGCAATGCTTATAAATGGGATGCTATAATTATATTCTGATATAAAATATTTATTTACTATAAAGTCATTACTAATTGCTTGCAATTTTGCCATATGTAATTATGCTAATATAGTGAATAAAGGGTACTCTGAAGTATTAATTTTATATCTGTTTTTCAATTGGATGGTTTTTGCATGCATTAATTTATAACTTAGATGCATCGCTCTATTCTGCATGCATAAATATTGTGCAATTTGCTTATTTGACTTTGCTCATTTAAAGTTAATGAATTAAAATTTCAACTCCTTTACCAGAGCCACATTCTACCCTCCAAAGTTTCTAATAGTTTATTTGTAATAGCTTCTGTGACATGCCATATAATATTTTAATATTTCTATAGCATCTCCTGAATAGATACATTAATCTCTTAGAGAATTCTTGCTAATCTGTGGGTGCATAGAATGCCTTTATATGCATGTAACTATCTAATGCATGTCTGTGCCTTCAAATATAACTTGTGAAATTATTTAGCTCAGCAGTTGAGTACATTTGAAGATGGCAATGTGGCATCAATGTTAAAAGTTTTATGTGTAGAAGATCTATACTAACTCTCAGGTCATTGAGGCATAAAGCATGCCCAAGTCTCTTGAAGACAGATTTAAGCACAGAGGTATGTAAACCTGGAAGTCAAATTTCTCAACACAGTGGCTTCAATGTTTTGACTCTCAGTTGTCTTACTGTGCTACAATGACCAAATGCAAACATAGAAGTTTAGACTGTAATTAGACAACAAAACGTTCAAGTGAATACTACCTCAAATAATATCCACTAAGTCAAGATGGTACCAAAGTCTTCGGAGTTCACCTCAATATGGTCTTTAAATTTTGTATGAAAAGATATTTGATTTTAAAAAGATAAATGATTTTAATTTGTTGTGGTTTTCCATTTGTTGCAAAGAAAAGTTTTCTTAATGAGGGGTGAAAACTACATTGGTTATGAGTATAAGGACAAACGTTGATAGATTGTTGTCAGGGATTATGCTGGGTCGGTAAATTATCGGTTATAGATTCTCCTCCAATTTCCATGAATTCACTATTACTGAGCAGTTAGCTAAGTTTCCAGTGCCAGAAATGGTTTCCCTGCTGTTAAATGAATCTCATTCCAATTAGAGAACTAATGATTAATGTGAAGGTGTATGTGTGTCACTACTGTACCCTTAGGGTTATATTGTCATGCTGTAGGTTGATGTGGTTAATAGACATCATAGCTGGGTAGGACTGTTGGTTGCCTCTCTCCTTTAGAAGCTTGATACCTTCTGGTACAATGAAAGCTAGTCCTCAGAGACAGGGTGTTCAGTTCCAACTCAGGGGTATCTGGGGCCTGTTTGTGAAGTATATAGTGTCCACAGCAATAGGGACTTACCTTTCATTTCTGAGGAGAAGCAAAGTCAAAAGCAATAGGTTGCTTTGTGAAAGAGGTGTTGACAAAATTCCAAGACCTAGAGAGTTTGGAGAGTTGCTGTGAGATTGTGTCTTGTTGTAATATCAGAAAATACACTCATAGCGTCTCACCAACATGACTGCTCAAACATGATCTGAACAGGAACTACACCAATGGACATGCCAAACTGGATGAGAAAAGCCCATGAGGCCTCAATACAAAGAACTATAGGCAACTGATGAAAGCTAGGAGAGGCAGTCTACCCCAGGGAATAACAATGCCAAATGGTCTGTCCTGAAAACATACACAGGTAGGAGTAACACCATGTAAACTGAACAGGTTTTATATATATATATGTGTGTGTGTGTGTGTGTGTGTGTGTGTGTGTGTGTGTGTGTGTGTATTTGCTATATTATATATTAAGTATATATAATATATAGATAAATTAAATAAATATTAATATATAAACAATTAGTAAAAAGAGGCCATGAATTTGAAGGAGAATAGGAAAGGGCATATTGGAGGTATTCCTCTTTCTACTTTGAATTAAACTGTGGAGTAGTTAAGTTGGTTACATTTAAATAAATATGAAAAAAATAATTATTAAAACTTTATTATGGAAAACAAATCCATTGCAAGAGTGGTTATAAAATGAATTAAAATGTATTGATATTAAAGGGTAAGAAGATAGCTACACTAAAATCTATGAAATGTGGAGTAGTTAAAGATTCACAAATGGACAGGCGGTAGTAGCCCATACCTTTAATCCCAGCACTCAGGAGGCAGAACCAGATGGATCTCTGTGAGTTTGAGGCCAGCCTAATCTGCAATGCAAGCTCCAGGACAGGCACCAAAACTACACAGAGAAATTCTGCTTCACAAAAACAAAAAACAACAAACAAACAACAAAGTTTCACACAAGATTGATGCTTTAGAAGACATAAAGGAGTAGCAATGTGAGTTCTGTGGTCTACACTGTGAAGAGATGTGAGTCATTTGGGCCCCATTTATTGAGCATATATCACATGCCCAGTGAAGTGAATGACAAATCTTCACCCCAGTAAAGATCAAAGCAGACATTGCCTCCCCTGTGACTGTATCAGGTGTTTTTATCTGACTAAATGCACACACTATATTAGAACATCCTTAAACATTCAGAAATAATAGGCATGACCATTTAATATACTCTGGAAATATTCAGTACAATCAGGGGTTTTTGAAAAGGATAACATCTTAAATATGTTCATTCAGATGTAAAACATGCAGCTGAGACGAACAAGCTGAACAATATGTGTTTTTCTTTTCTGTTCATAAAAAAATCATATACGCGAACAGTGTTCTGCATCCCAGCTTCATTTTCAAACCTTCCTTCTGACTACAGGAGCTGAGGCTGTGGAGGCGCAGTGTAAAAGATTTGAAGTAAGAGCAAGCGAAGACGGCAGGGTGCTGTTCTCTGCAGATGAAGAAGAGATAACTATTGGGGCTGAAAAGCTAAAGGTTACAGGTACTGTCATGGAGATCTCTGAATGTGGTACACACCATTGCCTGGAATTGAGTCTCCCATATGATAATATATTTTCTTTTCAAATAACATCAAATAAAGTCATTAGCTGTGGTTAATGAATAGAGTCTAAATATTAATTTTAAAAAAATTCTTATTAGTGTATGAAATGGAAAGCTGGGTCATCCAGCTAAACTAAAAAAAAAAAAAAAAAAAAGGTTAGGTGGTATAAGGTAATAGGAGTAAAGGTGACAACAAATCTAGAAATGTTATATCCATTGTTCCTCTGTTTCCCGGAGACAAATCTTTTTGTGTATGGCTTCCCTGTATGTGAACCCTCCCTGTTTACACACACACACACACACACACACACACACACATATAATGCCTTCCAACACGCAGAAACAAACAGACAGAGACACATCCAAATTCACACTTAATCCATCCTCCTTTACCAGGATAGCATATATTAACTTCAGAACTGCTTTACTCTTGTCTGTGACACTCCTCAAATGAAAATATCAAAGACAAATATAGTTTGCAATTTCACACACATAGGAGAGAAAATTGAACAAAGCACAGACCACAATATGAAGACAAGGGATTGGCTGGTCCTCTCACATATGCTTTAAAGCAATGTCCCAGTCTTTTGATAAATAACGCTACAGAGAGACACTGACTCCAGGGTGAGATGTTTAAATTAGGTAACTATTCAAAGTACATGTGACAAAAGATCCCTATGAATTGTAAATTAGTGGAGTGAAAGTTTTCCCATTCAAGCAATATCCATAGAAATTAAAATTAGTATGAATCCTTTCTCACTTTCTTTCACTTTATGAATAACAACGTCTTTGAGGGACTCTTGTTTGAGAAGGAAGAGGATGATTTATACAATGGCTGAGACCAAATCACATTGCTAATAGATTTCAGCATACTTATATTTAGCCTACTTGGAATATAGGTGGGTATAAATTAGAGATCACACCCTAACCTGAACATCACTGTCTCTGTTTTCCATTACTGCAACAAAATACACGATGACAAAACAGTCTAACTAACTAACTAACTAACTAACTAACTAACTAACTAACTAACAACAATTTGAGAGAACAAAGAATCTGGATCCTTGTTGCAGAGGTTTTGCAGCCCATGTTTGCATTTGAACAGCTCTATCCTTTTAAACCAGAGGTCCTGAAGAGCCTCACAGCAAAAAGGATGTTAAATATAAGTCCTGCCCAGTGGAGATGAGAAACAAAGCCATGAAGAGAAAGAGTGTAGCGATGAAAACATATCCCTCGAAATCATTTCTATTGTGATCTGTAGCCAGCCAGGCTCCATGTACCTTCAAATTCTTCTATCAATTAATCCATGAATAATATAGAGCCCTTAAATGATCAGCTCTCAGCCAACCTTTAACATATAATCTATCAGGCTGAAATTTGAGATTCAAGCCATAATAAGTAATATTGTTACTCTATTGCCATAATAGATAACCACTTACTCAAGTTATAACTGGACTCCTAGAGCTCAGCCTGGTGCTTGACTGTGGATCTCTGTCTGCATCTGCTTCTATCAGTCAGTTACTGGATGAAGGTTCTATGATGACATTTAGGGTATTTACCAATCTGATTACTAGGGTAAGCCAGCTCAGGCATCCTCTCCACTATTGCTAGGAGTCTAAACTGAGGTCATTTTTATGAATGCCTGGGAACTTCCATAGCACTGAGTCCTCTTTATCCTCATGATGTCTCCCTCTATCAAAACATCTCTTTCATTGCTCTCCCACTCCTTCCCTGTTCCAGCTTGACCATCCCATTCCCTTATGTTCTCATGTCCCATCCCCTACCCTCTATTGCCCCTGTCACCTCCAGCTTACTCAGGAGATCTCATCTATTTTCTCTTCCCAGGGTGATCCATGCCTCCCTCTTAGGGTCCTCCTTGTCAGCTAGCTTTTCTTGAGCTTTGGTTATAGTCCGGTTATCCTTGTCTTTACATCAGGGGCATCAAGATCATGATGGGAAAACCTACAGAAACAACAGAACCAAGCTAGTGGCAACTCATGAACTTTAGATGAACAGCTGTGGAGCCTCCTCAGGACTGGACTAGGCCCTCTGCATAAGTGAGACAGCTGTGTAGCTTGCTCTGCTTAAGGAGCCCCACCGGCAGTGGGATCAGGATTCATCCCTTGTGCATGAGCTGGCTTTTGGAGCCCATTACTTATGGAGGGACACCTCGCACAGCCTTGAAGCAAGAGTAGGGGCCTGGTCTTGCCTCAACTTAATACACCAGCCTTTGCTGATTCCCCATGGGAGGGAGGCCTTACTGTTTC
This sequence comes from Onychomys torridus, assembly GCF_903995425.1. Lineage (NCBI taxonomy): Eukaryota > Metazoa > Chordata > Mammalia > Rodentia > Cricetidae > Onychomys > Onychomys torridus. The sequence continues at coordinate 31,657,309 of NC_050459.1, read as the reverse complement.
AGAGGAGGGAATAGGGTGCGTGGATTGAGAGGAAAAGGCTTGGGGGTGAAGAGGAGAAAGGAAGAAAGAGAGATCTGTGGTTGGTATGTAAAATGAATTAAAAAAAAAAACTCAGTAAAAAAAGGGGGAAGAAGACTGATAATTAAGATGCTCTTGCCAAACTTTGCTTGGTAGTAATTTGCTTAAAATAACTACAATGTATATTCATTCTTAATGTTCCTTAACATCCCTTGATAAAAAGGAGTTTTAGACTTTATTTCAAATATAAATCCTTTACAATTTTGTTTATTTTGTATTTCCTACTATGAACTCAAGATATCACCTAATGCAATTATCTTCTGAGACCCAGTAAGAACATAAAGGACAGAAACTTTTCTATAGAGGAGACTCAAGTTCAGTGCTTTCAGAATGCATCCATCAAATACAATCAGCACTTTCATTTGGAGTCCACGTACCACAGTAACCTAGCAAACAAAGGAAAGGTTAAACCATAAGTCTGACTTTGGAAGGTGAAAGTCTTCAAGTTAAAGGAAAACTATTAATTGGATGCAGACATTTGTTTTGCATTGGCAGAAAGCAGACATTAGGGAAGTGTATGAGAAGAAAGTATCTCTCTCCTTCTCTCTCTTTTCCACAAATAGCAGCAATTAAAAGTGGCAGTCTGTAAGAATAGAGAAATCCAACCGCATGTCCCCTATGCCCTCCTGTTTGTTGGAAAGCCAAGAGCATCTCACCTCCTTGTGTTTCTAATGGAATGATTGGAAGGATAGACAGGTTCCACTGCTTGTTTGACAACACATGAAAGGATTTTCTGAGGAGCTGTCTTTTAAATTAAACAAGGTGCTGCTGGGTTGGAATCAATATTTCCTAGTTTGTTTTTATTACCTGGCTTCTACTTCCCCATTCTTGTCTATTACACTAGCCTACTGTGATGAGGTCAGCTTCACAATCAGCCTTTCTTAAGGTAGGGCTTTTGTTCCTCAGAGCTGTCCAAAATGCTGAGACTGTGGTAGCACTCAGACACCAGGAAAAAGCAGTTTGTCTGAAAAGCCACTGGAGAACTAAGTCAGGTGAAGAAAAGTGATGTATGGTCCCTTAATTTCCCCTAGTGACACTTTTTGGGTTTATACACTTGATGTTATCACTCAACTCAGCTTTCTAGTTGTATCTTAAACTTCCTGGTGATGGGGACTTCAGAGACATGAGGCAATACTGTCTCATGCTCCTATAAATTTTTAAATGGAAATTGAGTTCCGGTTTTGAAGTACATATGCAAGTCACAGCCATTATCACAAATAAGCTCTTTTATCAGAGGTCTTTGCTAGCAGATGTTTCCATCACTTATTTTCATCCAAGGTCTCAAGGAAATGTTCCCTATTTCTTACTCTGTTAAAGCAAATATTGAAAATGCAACCACATAATGTGAAGTATGAAGGCATTCATAATGAAAGGCAATGTGCTTCCAAACACTAACCCCAGAGAGAGAACTATAGGCAACTAAGGAATGCTGGGAATGTGATAAATAGTCTACTCCAGTAAAGACCCATCTCTCCAAGTTAATTATTAGCTCTGAAATCATATACATGCAAAAAACTTTCTAAGGATGTTCAGATTGTATTTATATACTTGGAAGTATATATATAATTTTATTGATATATATTAAATTGATTCAGCTCAATAATTCAAGTAATAGAGACTACAAATTTAAGACAAAACAAAGAGGGGTTCATGGGAGGGGTTGGAGGGAGGAAAGGAAGGGGAAATTTATGTAATTGTATTTTAATTCCAAATTTTTAAACTTTATGTTTTAAAGGGAACATCTCTGTTCAGTGCAGTCGGCGGATTCCATTTGATGCTCCAAGTTCTCCTTTGTGTTAGAACTAGGAAAATTCTTAGAGATTTAATTGATTTTGCAGTAGCATAAATAAATTGTCCAATTTCTTATGCATCACATATTTAGTGGGCATTTTTGCAATATCTTTCTTTCCTTATTTGCTGTGGGTAAGAGGATGATGACTATAGCTCCTAGAAGATGTCTCTGCTTCTTACATACCCCAGTGCATCCTGCTTGTAGGTAGAGTGTCTTCAACCTCTTTCCAGTGTGGGTTTCTTCAGCTTCATTTCTGTTATGTTTCTCTCATTTCATTTTTTTCCATCAGCTGGGAAATGTCCCCTTTTAATTATTCATATGTTGGTATCATAGTTAAGTTTCTATTATTGTGATAAAACACCATGACCAAAAGCTACTTGAAAGAAAAAGTTTATTCCATCTTATACTTGGTAGTCCATCATCCGGTGAAGTTGGGGCAGAAACTCAAGACAGGAACCTGTAGGCAGGAACTGATGCTGAAGCTATGGAGAAATGCTTTTGATTGTCTTGCTCTCCATGACTTTCTCAACTTAACATTCTTATAGCACCCAGAGCCACCAACCTATGGGTAGCACCACCCACAGTGGCTTACATCCTACCACTTTGATCTTAAATCAAGATTATGCACCGCAGGCTTACACATTGTTTTGGGGGATATTCTCCCAGCTAGGGTTCCTTCTTCTGAAATCGCTCTAGCTTGTGTCAGGTGGACATGAAACTAGGTACCGCAAATCACACTTGTCACACTATGCTATTCAGTTTACATTATCAAACACCTGGACATTCCAGGAAAAAGCTCCCAGTTCACTCATGATAAATGTGAATAAATCCCACTTCTCAGGTAACGTAACATATATACTACATACTGTCCATATTCACAAAGACCCAAGGAAGGAACTCCTTGGGCTGATGGGCAGCAGTCACTGTTTTCCTGCCTAGCACACTGGGGAAAAAGTATTGATTCTTTCAAGCCTGATTTTCTTCTTTTAAGTGGTATTTTTTTTTAATGTTCAACATGTAGGGTTTGGGTAAAGAAAAGAGACAATAAAACTAAATGAAGAAAAATCCTGGGTCAAATTTGTATCTGGCAAATGCAATGTCTACTAAAATTGTAATTTTAAATGGTATGGCTATTCTTATGCATTTTAAATTCGTTAAGTACTTGTAAAAAATAAAATACATTGGCTGAAATATGAAAATGGCAATTAAAAGACACAAAAGCATAAGAGTTCATTACAAATGATTTTTAGAATAACATCTATTTTCAACTCTTCATTTATTTCAAATTACCAACTTAGGTGCTTTTTAATTTTTTTTTTGTAGAAGTCCAAATAAGTATGCTTTTGATATATTTTCATTTTCCTAACTATAATGTGGTTAATAAGAAGACAGCTCTGCACAAAATTGAGCTGATGTGGTTATTCAAACCAAAAGACAAAGTCATACCATATTTTGTCCAATGTGGTTAGCTGAAATATGACTGCCTTTTAATAAAATGTTTTAGCATGTCACCAATAAGTTAGAGTACATTGGACAATTTATTGTTAATGATTCTGTTGGGTAGAGGAAGTATATTCTCATTCCTATTTACCTGAATGATGCTAATTATCATTGACATTGATGATGGAAAATAATTAGGGTCTTTTCACTATAATGAGAAACTGACATTGTTTATAACTAGAGATGAATGGTTTATAGTGATTTGTAATTTTAGAAGTGCCAGCTCAATGGTATGTACACCCATTGCTTTGGACCATTTTGTGAGGAATACTAGATGTTAAGGATAGGGAACAGAAGGTAGATACACTGCTCAGTTCTTGGACCAGGAAGAGGAAGGCGCCACAGACCCACAATCCCTTTGGATACATCACATGACCTAAAATGTCTCCACCAACTAAAAGATGTACATCCCCCTAATAATGCCACCCTAGAAAACATGATTTCATTTTATAAGATTTTGGAGCTTGTTATATACAATATAACAAATATTAAAGTTTTAATTTGTTTGTTTATATTTTTAGATTTTATAACGTAATATTCTTTGTCAATAAATTGCTAATATGAATTTTACTGGTTGATTTTCTAATGTTAAGACAAATTTATTTTCATGTGATATTTTCTGAAGAAATAGCTCCAGTTTTCAGCACGATAACATTTTTATAAGGCTGTTACCTGTTCTGTGAATAAACATAAATCTTTAAACCTGTTTTTTCTTATGTTATTTTGTCTGGATTTGGTAGAAGAATATCCTCAAGTTATTAGAATTCCAGATGTCTTATTATATGGGAATATTGACAGAATATGTGTGCGTGTGTGTGTGTGTGTGTGTGTGTGTGTGTGTGTGTGTGTGTGTTTTAGGTAAACATAAAATAGTATGATCCATTGAGATTTTATCAGCCTCTGTGTTACTTGTCCCTCATCCCTCTTTCTCCTGTGTTTACCTTCCTTGTTCAACTCCAGTTGGAACCCCATATTACAGGTCCCCATTTCATATCCTCTCTACCCTGCTAGTCTTCTCTTACCTTTTGCCCCTACTGTTCCTTTCCTTAAGGGAGAATGCCTTTTAAATTAGAGACATGCATTTAAATAGAGTAAAAATAACATAGCAAATATATTTTTAATATGATTATTCTTTCATGTGCCCAACATAATGTATTTTCCCCCCATTTGTAGGAGCAAATCCATCCCACTTGAGAGAAAAGTGTAATGAGGTGAATTACAGTATTCATGTTTTGATGTGTTTACAAACAAAAGCCTACTGTAAGTGTTAGACATTGAAGGTGTCTGGAAATTCATGTTGACAAGAACCTAATGTTGTGAATGAGAGTCAGTCTTTCACTACTGTTGTGATTGGTTATGCAAAGAGGGTTAGAGCTCTACAGCCTCCACTTCTTCTTACTTCCTTTGTCTTGAGATTCTTGAGTCCTTAAAGAGAAGCATCTACTGGGTAGCATACTTGTATGCAAAAGTCACTTTCTTCTTTGCCTCCATTCAAAAATGAAGCAAAAAATATTCATGATCATTATCATTTTGATTGAAAAACTGAAAACTAGAAATTACTCTTGACAAACATAGGAACAATTACAAATACATTTTCGTTGATTAAAGTTCCAAGGAGAGAATTGAGGTGCCCCAACCTTTCTCTTCCACTTGGCCACATGTCTCCGGTTCACTGTCACTGTGAACCTCACTGTAGAATTCTTCTGCTTGGACTTAGACAGAAAATGGCCTCCATAAAAACACATGAACCAATGAGTAGATAATGAGTACCTAGTAACTAATGATTTGGGAAACACATTCAGGGTGTAGAGAATAAAGATTATCCTGTCAAAAGGTCGATTGAAATCAGGTGTGGAAGTGCTCACTTGTAATTCTAAGCCTTAGGAGGAAGAACATGTTGAAACCGGTCCTATGCCAGCATGTTCTACTTAGTGACTTCCACGACAGCCAGAGCTAAATATTGAGACCCTGTCTCAGAAGAAGAAGGAGGAGGAGTAGGAAAAGGAAGAGAAAGAGAAAAGGAGATACATTTAATTTTAATGTTATTTCTATTTCATTAAATATGTTTATTTAGAGATGTATAAAGGATAACATCCTACCTGATATCTTAAGCATTCTTCTGTGTATGAATCAGCATAATACATATGTTTCTATAGTTTGTCATGTGAGTTCATGACATATGCTGAAGTGAGGCAAAAGAAATTTTTACTGTGTCCCAATAAATAAAGACCAATTATTATAAATAACATATCTAGATAAATTTATAGGGCTTTATTTAATTTTCAACTCATTTGAATGTAGTTTAAATTTATTCATATACTCAAATAGATTTCGTGAATGGCTTCTAAAAGCAATGAAAATTAGATTACAATGATTTCTTATTTATTTGAAATTCAGAACTGACTCGGTTGCCTATCTAACATGATAGATATAGCAGTCTAGCACTTGAGAGGAATCCTAATTAAAAGAAAATGAATATTTGGCATTTGATTCCCCAAAGTTACAGTGAACACCTAGCATAAACAGTTTCGATCTAACACCTATAAAGATTATTTTAGTGATTACTAATTATTGGCAATTTCTGGGTCTTCAATATTGATGCATAATCCATTCTGTTTGTCAGGTCTTTGTGTGTTTGGGTGTCAGGGTAACTATTGTCATGAGACAAATTGAGAAATGTCCCTTCTGTTTCTAGTATGTGAAATACCATGAGGACCATTGGTGTTAGCCCTTCTCGGAAGGCCCAGGGGAATTTGATGCTAAAACCACTTAAACCTGGGTTTTATTTTTTTTAAATTTTTTTTGGTTAGTACACTTTTAAATACCACTTCTACTTCACTATAGGTTATAGACCTGTTTAAGTTGTTTATCTGATCTTGATTTAACTTTGGTGGGTGGTATTTATTGAGAAAATAAGCCATTTCTTTTAGATTTTCCAGTTTGGTGGAATGCGGGCTTTTTAAGTGCGTTATTATGCTTCTCTGGATTTCCTTGGTGCTTGTTCTTATGGCCCTTCCACCATCTTTAATTGTGTTCACTTGGATTTAATCCTTACTGACAAACTGAATTTTTGGTTGATTTCTACTCTTGTATTCAGCCTACAGATCGTGTACTGTTACTAGCAGTGTGAAACAGTGTTTGAAAATAAATATTGTCACTGTTCTCTAAACATATTTCTGTCACCTTGTCTAGGAAATTTTCATAATCACACAGCACTAAAGATTAGTATTTGAACTTTGCGCAAGGATAACTATCCTATCAGGATGTTACAGTCTGTATTACAATGTCAGTCCCTTAGTTACGTATGTCAATCAGAGATATGTAAGTCTGCATCTGGGGATATTCTTTCAAATGCCACCCCCTAGCCAAATCACAGAATTACTAATTTACCTTAACTGAAAACTTTATATTACCTTTCATACACATAATAAGGAATTTTCCATTTGCAGAATCAAAATATCAAGAGAATGAATCCTTTATAGAAATGAGTATTCTAAATTAATAAAATCATAAAAAGCAAACAAACAAGCAGTATATTTTCTTTTTTGTTATTTATTATATTTGTGTTTTAATTTTACACATCAGCCATGGGTTCCCCTGTCCTCCCCCTCCCATCCCCACTCCCACCTTCCCTCCATTCCCATCTCCTCCAGGGCCAAGACTCCCCTGGGGATTCATTTAAACCTTGTGGATTCAGTACAGGAAGGTCCAGTCCCCTCCTCCCAGGCTGAGCAAAGTGTCCCTGTGTAAGCCCAAAGTTCCAAACAGCCAGCTCATGCACTAAGGACAGGTCCGGGTCCCACAGCCTGGGTGCCTCCCAAACAGTTCAAGCTATTCAATTGTCTCACTTATCCAGAGGGCCTGATCCAGCTAGGGGAAGCAGTATATTTTCTACAGAGTTTTTGTTACACAGAGAAATAACTATTAAGACTCAGAGACAGGCAGATACCAATAGCTTTTAGTTCAGGAAGTAAAATCTATAATTCAGTAGTTACAATGGCAAAACCTAATAGTTTTGCCTCTGGACCTAATAGTCCTCCGCCATCGCTCCACATCCAGATGTGCCTTAATATTTATTTTAAAAGATCATTAAGTAGACCTAATCTATTTCCCTATGTCATTAGTTATTTTAAGCCTAACCAATATTTAATCCTAACAGTGCCGGTCCTGCTTGTAGAACTGACATGTTTCATATTTCCCTCCACAGTATGCACAGCTATATTTGTTCAGATTTCAGTGAAAAGTTTTGAATTGCACTGTATTATTAATATAGGTCTCATGACATTTATGAAACAAGCATGACATTCTTACATAAAAATATATGAAGAAGACTAGATCAAAAGAAACTGAAGTGCATTCTGAAAAAAAAAAGATTGACAACATTTGCTTGAATTTTATTGCAAAGCCATTTTGTCATTATAAATTTAAAAGAAAAAGACTTCCCTTCATTTTTAGAAAGAAAAATACTCTCTTTTTCTCACTCAAATTGTAGAAAAGCTCTAGTAGCCTGGAAAATCAGTCACTAAATGTGTTCAGGTCAGGTGTCACTCTACTGTCTGAACAAGGCACTGGAGTCCCTGACCTCTTCAGACAACAATGACCCCAGATGAACTCAACTATAATGAAATGAATTAAAGTGGCTAAAGTGGCTCTCCGTTTTCGATAGAGCCTTAACTCCACAGAAGTCAACGTATCATGGATTCTGTGGTCTCTGCAAAGCTCTCTGGTAGACAGTGGCTAAGTGCTATTTGAAATCTGTCTGTAAATGTCTAGCACCGTGCTGCCCTGGGGCAGTTTCTTCATGCTCTTGAGATATGGGAAATCTGACCTAAGTATTTCAGCCTATCCTATTTCTCAAATCCACTTTGCTCTGAAATACAGCAATGAAAGAGATGGGTCTTTGTTCTTTGATTTTAACAGAAGGTGACTTGTCTTTATCTACAGTAGTAATAATTTAATCTTAAAAGCAGTTAACACGCAGTATTCATGTCCACCTTTCTTGGCCTGTCTCCCTCTGTCTTGTACTTCTTTTCCAATGCTAAATTTTCAATTGACTTGCACGTGTTTTCAGTTCATGGAAGAATATTGATGCACAGACTCAGATGAGAGCCACTGTGTATATAGAATTGTTTATCCTGACTGCTGTGTTCATGTTATCTTCAGGAACTGAAGGAGCAGTATTTGGGCACTCTGTAGAAACACCTCATATCAGAGCAGAGCCATCCCAAGACCTCAGGTAAGTCCTTCTACTTGGACCACGTCATAGTTTCCCTCATTATTTACCACCTTAGACACATGGACAAGTAAAGGGGTGCTTGTGTTATGAATCTACAAAAAAATAAGTCAACATTCCATAACTTCATAGTAGTCAGATATTTGAAGGCAAGATAGTGAGTTATTCTAACTTCTCTAATTTCCCAGACATACATGACATGAACACAAAAATAATAATAACAAATTTAGCAAATGAAAAAAAGACAGCTATTGAGGAAGTATAGAGGAATACTCATTACATTAGGCATTCTGGGAAATCAGACATAGATGAGATACAGGATATAGATAAACAGGCATAAAGGAAATAAAGGAAGGAAGATCAGGAGAGAAAAATCAAAGGACCAAGGTGTGTGAAGTAGGTAGAGCACAGAGAAAAAGAGACATTGAAAGTAATATCTAATAGTGCTTTGTCTTGCCATGGTACCTCAGTATAATACTAATAGCACTGCACTCTGTCTAAGCCTTGTTGCCATGCAAAAGCTATCCCTATCTGCAACATTGTGAGGAATCTCTCCAAGATGGTCAGGGCAACTTGTATTAAAACATGAAAGAATATCTATTTCTACTGAACATCCTTTTTGTTTGTTTGTATGTTTGCTTGTTTTTGTTTTTGTTTTTGTTTTTTTAA